>NW_027220418.1:0-32895 GCF_027580195.1 Bos mutus
CACGTGACTCATCATGCACTGTTCACGTGACTGATCATGCACTGATCACGTGGCTGATTATACACTGATCACGTGCCTGGTCATGCAGAGATCACGTGACTAATCATGAAGTGATCACGTGGCTATCATGCACTGATCACGTGGCTATCATGCACTGATCACGTGGCTGATCATGCAGTGATCATGTAGCTACCATGTACTCGTCACGTGACTGACCATGCACTGATCACGTAATTGATCAAGCACTGATCACGTGGCTGATCATGCACTGATCACGTGACTGATCATGCACTGATCACGTGGCAGATCTTGCACTGATCACGTGACTGATCATGCACTGATCACCTGGCTTATCATGCATTGATCATGTGACTGATCATGTGCTGATCATGTTTGGTGTCATACACTGATCATGTGCCTCTGGAGGCAATGAACAAAGAGCTGAGTAGGTTGGAATCAGTCAGCAGGCAAAAATCATTGAACTCAGCTCTGAGAAATCATGCTGCTCAGCTGGCAATAATCAAGTAGATGAGCAGGCAGGAATTACGCAGCTCAGCTGGCCTGATCACGTGACAGAGCATGCACTGTTCACGTGGCTGATCACACACCTATCACGTGACTGATCATGCACTGATCACGTGGCCTTCATGCAATGATCACGTGGCTATCATGCACTGATCACGTGGCTGATCATGCACTGATACCGTGACTGAGCATGGACTGATGACATGACTATCATGTAGTGATCACATGACTTAATGGCACTGATCATGTGACTGATCATGCACTGATCATGTTTGCTATCATACACTGATCATGTGCCTCTGGAGGCAATAAACAAAGAGCTGAGTAGGCACGAATCAAACAGTCAGCAGGCAATAATCATGGAACTCAGCTGTGAGGAATCATGCTGCTCAGCTGGCAATAATCAAGCAGCTTAGCAGGCAGGAATTATGCAGCACAGCTGGCAATTCTCAAGCAGATGACAGGCAGGAATCGTGCAGCTCAGCTGGCAATTGTCAAGCAGATGAGCAGACAGTAATCACGCAGCTCAGCAGGCCCTGATCACGTGACTGAGCATGCACTGTTCACGTGGCTGATCATACACTGATCACGTGATTGATCATGCACTGATCACTTGGATATCATGCACTGATCACGTGGCTGATCATACAATGTTCACGTGTCTGACCATGCACTGAGCACGTGGCTGATCATACACTGCTCACGTAACTGATCATGCACTGATCACGTGGCTATCATGCACTGATCACGTGGCTGAACATGCACTGTTCACGTGGCTGATCACACACCTGTCACGAGACTGATCATGCACTGATCATGTGGCACTCATGCACTGGTCACGTGGCTGGTCATGCAATGATCACGTAGCTACCATATACTGGTCACGTGTCTGATCATGAGCAGATCACGTAAATGATCATGCACTGTTCACATGACTGATCATGTACTGATCAGGTGACTGATCATGCACTGATCACGTGGCTATCATGCTCTGCTCACGTGGCTGATCATACACTGTTCACGTGCCTGGTCATGCACAGATCACGTGACTAATCGAACTTATCACGTGGCTATAATTCATTGATCACGTGGATGTCATGCACTGATTACGTGCCTGACATGCACAGATCACGTGACTAATCATGAACTGATCATGTAGGTATCATGCACTGTTCACGTGTTTGATCACGCTCTGATCACGTGGCTGATCATACACTGCTGACGTAGCTGATCATGCACTGATCACGTGTCTATCATGCAGTGCTCACGTGGCTGATCCTGCAATGATCACGTAGCTAACATGTACTGGTCACGTGACTGATCATGCACTGATCACGTGACTGATCATGCACTGATCACGTGGCTATCATGCACTGCTTACATGGCTGATCATACAATGATCACATAGGTACCATGTACTGGTCACGTGACTGATCAGGCACTGATCACGTAATTGATCATGCACTGATCACGTGGCTGATCATACACTGATCACGTGACTCATCATGCACTGTTCACGTGACTGATCATGCACTGATCACGTGGCTATCATGCACTTATCACGTGGCTGATTATACACTGATCACGTGCCTGGTCATGCACAGATCACGTGAATAATCGCGAAGTGATCACGTGGCTATCATGCACTGATCACGTGGATATCATGCACTGATCACGTGGCTGATCACACACGTATCACGTGACTGATCATGCACTGATCACATGGCTATCATGCACTGCTTACATGGCTGATCATACAATGATCACATAGCTACCATGTACTGGTCACGTGACTGATCAGGCACTGATCACGTAATTGATCATGCACTGATCACGTGGCTGATCATACACTGATCATCACGTGACTCATCATGCACTGTTCACGTGACTGATCATGCACTGATCACGTGGCTGATTATACACTGATCACGTGCCTGGTCATGCACAGATCACGTGAATAATCATGAAGTGATCACGTGGCTATCATGCACTGATCACGTGGCTATCATGCACTGATCACGTGACTGATCATGCACTGATCACGTAGCTACCATGTACTGGTCACGTGACTGATCATGCACTGATCACGTAATTGATCATGCACTGATCACGAGGCTGATCATGCACTGATCACGTGACTGATCATGCACTGATCACGTGGCAGATCTTGCACTGATCACGTGACTGATCATGAACTGATCACCTGGCTTATCATGCATTGATCATGTGACTGATCATGTGCTGATCATGTTTGGTGTCATACACTGATCATGTGCCTCTGGAGGCAATGAACAAAGAGCTGAGTAGGTTGGAATCAGTCAGCAGGCAAAAATCATTGAACTCAGCTCTGAGAAATCATGCTGCTGCTCAGCTGGCAATAATCAAGTAGATGAGCAGACAGTAATCACGCAGCTCAGCTGGCCTGATCACGTGACAGAGCATGCACTGTTCACGTGGCTGATCACACACCTATCACGTGACTGATCATGCACTGATCACGTGGCCTTCATGCAATGATCACGTGGCTATCATGCACTGATCACGTGGCTGATCATGCACTGATACCGTGACTGAGCATGGACTGATGACATGACTATCATGTAGTGATCACATGACTTAATGGCACTGATCATGTGACTGATCATGCACTGATCATGTTTGCTATCATACACTGATCATGTGCCTCTGGAGGCAATAAACAAAGAGCTGAGTAGGCACGAATCAAACAGTCAGCAGGCAATAATCATGGAACTCAGCTGTGAGGAATCATGCTGCTCAGCTGGCAATAATCAAGCAGCTTAGCAGGCAGGAATTATGCAGCACAGCTGGCAATTCTCAAGCAGATGACAGGCAGGAATCGTGCAGCTCAGCTGGCAATTGTCAAGCAGATGAGCAGACAGTAATCACGCAGCTCAGCAGGCCCTGATCACGTGACTGAGCATGCACTGTTCACGTGGCTGATCATACACTGATCACGTGATTGATCATGCACTGATCACTTGGATATCATGCACTGATCACGTGGCTGATCATACAATGTTCACGTGTCTGACCATGCACTGAGCACGTGGCTGATCATACACTGCTCACGTAACTGATCATGCACTGATCACGTGGCTATCATGCACTGATCACGTGGCTGAACATGCACTGTTCACGTGGCTGATCACACACCTGTCACGAGACTGATCATGCACTGATCATGTGGCACTCATGCACTGGTCACGTGGCTGGTCATGCAATGATCACGTAGCTACCATATACTGGTCACGTGTCTGATCATGAGCAGATCACGTAAATGATCATGCACTGTTCACATGACTGATCATGTACTGATCAGGTGACTGATCATGCACTGATCACGTGGCTATCATGCTCTGCTCACGTGGCTGATCATACACTGTTCACGTGCCTGGTCATGCACAGATCACGTGACTAATCATGAACTTATCACGTGGCTATAATTCATTGATCACGTGGATGTCATGCACTGATTACGTGCCTGACATGCACAGATCACGTGACTAATCATGAACTGATCATGTAGGTATCATGCACTGTTCACGTGTTTGATCACGCTCTGATCACGTGGCTGATCATACACTGCTGACGTAGCTGATCAGGCACTGATCACGTGTCTATCATGCAGTGCTCACGTGGCTGATCCTGCAATGATCACGTAGCTAACATGTACTGATCACATGATTGATCATGCACTGATCACTTGGCTATCATGCACTGCTTACGTGGATGATCATACAATGTTCACATAGCTACCATGTACTGGTCACCTGACTGATCAGGCACTGATTATGTAATTGATCATGCACTGATCACGTGGCTGATCATACACACTGATCACGTGACTCATCATGCACTGTTCACGTGACTGATCATGCACTGATCACGTGGCTATCATGCACTGATCACGTGGCTGATCATACACTGATCACGTGCCTGGTCATGCAGAGATCACGTGACTAATCATGAAGTGATCACGTGGCTATCATGCACTGATCACGTGGATATCATGCACTGATAACGTGGCTGATCACACACGTATCACGTGACTGATCATGCACTGATCACGTGGCTATCATGCACTGCTTACATGGCTGATCATACAATGATCACATAGCTACCATGTACTGGTCACGTGACTGATCAGGCACTGATCACGTAATTGATGCACTGATCACGCACTGATCATGCACTGATCACGTGGATCATACACTGATCACGTGACTCATCATGCACTGTTCACGTGACTGATCATGCACTGATCACGTGGCTGATTATACACTGATCACGTGCCTGGTCATGCACAGATCACGTGAATAATCATGAAGTGATCACGTGGCTATCATGATCACTGATCATCGTGGCTATCATGCACTGATCACGTGGCTGATCATGCAGTGATCATGTAGCTACCATGTACTCGTCACGTGACTGACCATGCACTGATCACGTAATTGATCAAGCACTGATCACGTGGCTGATCATGCACTGATCACGTGACTGATCATGCACTGATCACGTGGCTGATCATGCACTGATCACGTGACTGATCATGAACTGATCACCTGGCTTATCATGCATTGATCATGTGACTGATCATGTGCTGATCATGTTTGGTGTCATACACTGATCATGTGCCTCTGGAGGCAATGAACAAAGAGCTGAGTAGGTAGGAATCAGTCAGCAGGCAAAAATCATGGAACTCAGCTCTGAGAAATCATGCTGCTCAGCTGGCAATAATCAAGTAGATGAGCAGACAGTAATCACGCAGCTCAGCTGGCCCTGATCACGTGACAGAGCATGCACTGTTCACGTGGCTGATCACACACCTATCACGTGACTGATCATGCACTGATCACGTGGCCTTCATGCAATGATCACGTGGCTATCATGCACTGATCACGTGGCTGATCATGCACTGATACCGTGACTGAGCATGGACTGATGACATGACTATCATGTAGTGATCACATGACTTAATGGCACTGATCATGTGACTGATCATGCACTGATCATGTTTGCTATCACACACTGATGTGCCTCTGGAGGCAATAAACAAAGAGCTGAGTAGGCACGAATCAAACAGTCAGCAGGCAATAATCATGGAACTCAGCTGTGAGGAATCATGCTGCTCAGCTGGCAATAATCAAGCAGCTTAGCAGGCAGGAATTATGCAGCACAGCTGGCAATTCTCAAGCAGATGACAGGCAGGAATCGTGCAGCTCAGCTGGCAATTGTCAAGCAGATGAGCAGACAGTAATCACGCAGCTCAGCAGGCCCTGATCACGTGACTGAGCATGCACTGTTCACGTGGCTGATCATACACTGATCACGTGATTGATCATGCACTGATCACTTGGATATCATGCACTGATCACGTGGCTGATCATACAATGTTCACGTGTCTGACCATGCACTGAGCACGTGGCTGATCATACACTGCTCACGTAACTGATCATGCACTGATCACGTGGCTATCATGCACTGATCACGTGGCTGAACATGCACTGTTCACGTGGCTGATCACACACCTGTCACGAGACTGATCATGCACTGATCATGTGGCACTCATGCACTGGTCACGTGGCTGGTCATGCAATGATCACGTAGCTACCATATACTGGTCACGTGTCTGATCATGAGCAGATCACGTAAATGATCATGCACTGTTCACATGACTGATCATGTACTGATCAGGTGACTGATCATGCACTGATCACGTGGCTATCATGCTCTGCTCACGTGGCTGATCATACACTGTTCACGTGCCTGGTCATGCACAGATCACGTGACTAATCATGAACTTATCACGTGGCTATAATTCATTGATCACGTGGATGTCATGCACTGATTACGTGCCTGACATGCACAGATCACGTGACTAATCATGAACTGATCATATCAGGTATCATGCACTGTTCACGTGTTTGATCACGCTCTGATCACGTGGCTGATCATACACTGCTGACGTAGCTGATCATGCACTGATCACGTGTCTATCATGCAGTGCTCACGTGGCTGATCCTGCAATGATCACGTAGCTAACATGTACTGATCACGTGACTGATCATGCACTGATCACGTGGCTATCATGCACTGCTTACATGGCTGATCATACAATGATCACATGGCTACCATGTACTGGTCACCTGACTGATCAATCACTGATTATGTAATTGATCATGCACTGATAAAGTGGCTGATCATACACTGATCACGTGACTGATCATGCACTGTTCACGTGACTGATCATGCACTGATCACGTGGCTATCATGCACTTATCACGTGGCTGATCATACACTGATCACGTGCCTGGTCATGCACAGATCACGTGACTAATCATGAAGTGATCACGTGGCTATCATGCACTGATCACGTGGATATCATGCACTGATCACGTGGCTGATCACACACGTATCACGTGACTGATCATGCACTGGTCACGTGGCTATCATGCACTGCTGGCTACATGGCTGATCATACAATGATCACATAGCTACCATGTACTGGTCACGTGACTGATCAGGCACTGATCACGCGTGATCATGATCATGCACTGATCACGTGGCTGATGATCACACTGATCACGTGACTGATCATGCACTGTTCACATGACTGATCATGCACTGATCACGTGGCTGATCATACACTGATCACGTGCCTGGTCATGCACAGATCACGTGACTACTCATGAAGTGATCACGTGGCTATCATGCACTGATCACGTGGCTATCATGCACTGATCACGTGGCTGATCATGCAATGATCACGTAGCTACCATGTACTGGTCACGTGACTGATCATGCACTGATCACGTAATTGATCATGCACTGATCACGTGGCTGATCATGCACTGATCACGTGACTGATCATGCACTGATCACGTGGCTGATCATCCACTGATCACGTGACTGATCATGCACTGATCACCTGGCTTATCATGCATTGATCATGTGACTGATCATGTGCTGATCATGTTTGGTGTCATACACTGATCATGTGCCTCTGGAGGCAATGAACAAAGAGCTGAGTAGGTTGGAATCAGTCAGCAGGCAAAAATCATTGAACTCAGCTCTGAGAAATCATGCTGCTCAGCTGGCAATAATCAAGTAGATGAGCAGGCAGGAATCACGCAGCTCAGCTGGCCTGATCACGTGACAGAGCATGCACTGTTCACGTGGCTGATCACACACCTATCACGTGACTGATCATGCACTGATCACGTGGCCTTCATGCAATGATCACGTGGCTATCATGCACTGATCACGTGGCTGATCATGCACTGATACCGTGACTGAGCATGGACTGGATGATGACTATCATGTAGTGATCACATGACTTAATGGCACTGATCATGTGACTGATCATGCACTGATCATGTTTGCTATCATACACTGATCATGTGCCTCTGGAGGCAATAAACAAAGAGCTGAGTAGGCACGAATCAAACAGTCAGCAGGCAATAATCATGGAACTCAGCTGTGAGGAATCATGCTGCTCAGCTGGCAATAATCAAGCAGCTTAGCAGGCAGGAATTATGCAGCACAGCTGGCAATTCTCAAGCAGATGACAGGCAGGAATCGTGCAGCTCAGCTGGCAATTGTCAAGCAGATGAGCAGACAGTAATCACGCAGCTCAGCAGGCCCTGATCACGTGACTGAGCATGCACTGTTCACGTGGCTGATCATACACTGATCACGTGATTGATCATGCACTGATCACTTGGATATCATGCACTGATCACGTGGCTGATCATACAATGTTCACGTGTCTGACCATGCACTGAGCACGTGGCTGATCATACACTGCTCACGTAACTGATCATGCACTGATCACGTGGCTATCATGCACTGATCACGTGGCTGAACATGCACTGTTCACGTGGCTGATCACACACCTGTCACGAGACTGATCATGCACTGATCATGTGGCACTCATGCACTGGTCACGTGGCTGGTCATGCAATGATCACGTAGCTACCATATACTGGTCACGTGTCTGATCATGAGCAGATCACGTAAATGATCATGCACTGTTCACATGACTGATCATGTACTGATCAGGTGACTGATCATGCACTGATCACGTGGCTATCATGCTCTGCTCACGTGGCTGATCATACTGTTCACTGTTCACGTGCCTGGTCATGCACAGATCACGTGACTAATCGCGAACTTATCACGTGGCTATAATTCATTGATCACGTGGATGTCATGCACTGATTACGTGCCTGACATGCACAGATCACGTGACTAATCATGAACTGATCATGTAGGTATCATGCACTGTTCACGTGTTTGATCACGCTCTGATCATCACGTGGCTGATCACACACTGCTGGCGAGCTGATCATGCACTGATCACGTGTCTATCATGCAGTGCTCACGTGGCTGATCCTGCAATGATCACGTAGCTAACATGTACTGGTCACGTGACTGATCATGCACTGATCACGTGACTGATCATGCACTGATCACATGGCTATCATGCACTGCTTACATGGCTGATCATACAATGATCACATAGGTACCATGTACTGGTCACGTGACTGATCAGGCACTGATCACGTAATTGATCATGCACTGATCACGTGGCTGATCATACACTGATCACGTGACTCATCATGCACTGTTCACGTGACTGATCATGCACTGATCACGTGGCTATCATGCACTTATCACGTGGCTGATTATACACTGATCACGTGCCTGGTCATGCACAGATCACGTGAATAATCGCGAAGTGATCACGTGGCTATCATGCACTGATCACGTGGATATCATGCACTGATCACGTGGCTGATCACACACGTATCACGTGACTGATCATGCACTGATCACATGGCTATCATGCACTGCTTACATGGCTGATCATACAATGATCACATAGCTACCATGTACTGGTCACGTGACTGATCAAGCACTGATCACGTAATTGATCATGCACTGATCACGTGGCTGATCATACACTGATCACGTGACTGATCATGCACTGTTCACGTGACTGATCATGCACTGATCACGTGGCTGATTATACACTGATCACGTGCCTGGTCATGCACAGATCACGTGAATAATCGCGAAGTGATCACGTGGCTATCATGCACTGATCACGTGGCTATCATGCACTGATCACGTGACTGATCATGCACTGATCACGTAGCTACCATGTACTGGTCACGTGACTGATCATGCACTGATCACGTAATTGATCATGCACTGATCACGAGGCTGATCATGCACTGATCACGTGACTGATCATGCACTGATCACGTGGCAGATCTTGCACTGATCACGTGACTGATCATGCACTGATCACCTGGCTTATCATGCATTGATCATGTGACTGATCATGTGCTGATCATGTTTGGTGTCATACACTGATCATGTGCCTCTGGAGGCAATGAACAAAGAGCTGAGTAGGTTGGAATCAGTCAGCAGGCAAAAATCATTGAACTCAGCTCTGAGAAATCATGCTGCTCAGCTGGCAATAATCAAGTAGATGAGCAGACAGTAATCACGCAGCTCAGCTGGCCTGATCACGTGACAGAGCATGCACTGTTCACGTGGCTGATCACACACCTATCACGTGACTGATCATGCACTGATCACGTGGCCTTCATGCAATGATCACGTGGCTATCATGCACTGATCACGTGGCTGATCATGCACTGATACCGTGACTGAGCATGGACTGATGACATGACTATCATGTAGTGATCACATGACTTAATGGCACTGATCATGTGACTGATCATGCACTGATCATGTTTGCTATCATACACTGATCATGTGCCTCTGGAGGCAATAAACAAAAGAGCTGAGTAGGCACGAATCAAACAGTCAGCAGGCAATAATCATGGAACTCAGCTGTGAGGAATCATGCTGCTCAGCTGGCAATAATCAAGCAGCTTAGCAGGCAGGAATTATGCAGCACAGCTGGCAATTCTCAAGCAGATGACAGGCAGGAATCGTGCAGCTCAGCTGGCAATTGTCAAGCAGATGAGCAGACAGTAATCACGCAGCTCAGCAGGCCCTGATCACGTGACTGAGCATGCACTGTTCACGTGGCTGATCATACACTGATCACGTGATTGATCATGCACTGATCACTTGGATATCATGCACTGATCACGTGGCTGATCATACAATGTTCACGTGTCTGACCATGCACTGAGCACGTGGCTGATCATACACTGCTCACGTAACTGATCATGCACTGATCACGTGGCTATCATGCACTGATCACGTGGCTGAACATGCACTGTTCACGTGGCTGATCACACACCTGTCACGAGACTGATCATGCACTGATCATGTGGCACTCATGCACTGGTCACGTGGCTGGTCATGCAATGATCACGTAGCTACCATATACTGGTCACGTGTCTGATCATGAGCAGATCACGTAAATGATCATGCACTGTTCACATGACTGATCATGTACTGATCAGGTGACTGATCATGCACTGATCACGTGGCTATCATGCTCTGCTCACGTGGCTGATCATACACTGTTCACGTGCCTGGTCATGCACAGATCACGTGACTAATCGCGAACTTATCACGTGGCTATAATTCATTGATCACGTGGATGTCATGCACTGATTACGTGCCTGACATGCACAGATCACGTGACTAATCATGAACTGATCATGTAGGTATCATGCACTGTTCACGTGTTTGATCACGCTCTGATCACGTGGCTGATCATACACTGCTGACGTAGCTGATCATGCACTGATCACGTGTCTATCATGCAGTGCTCACGTGGCTGATCCTGCAATGATCACGTAGCTAACATGTACTGGTCACGCGTGACTGATCATGCACTGATCACGTGACTGATCATGCACTGATCACATGGCTATCATGCACTGCTTACATGGCTGATCATACAATGATCACATAGGTACCATGTACTGGTCACGTGACTGATCAGGCACTGATCACGTAATTGATCATGCACTGATCACGTGGCTGATCATACACTGATCACGTGACTCATCATGCACTGTTCACGTGACTGATCATGCACTGATCACGTGGCTATCATGCACTTATCACGTGGCTGATTATACACTGATCACGTGCCTGGTCATGCACAGATCACGTGAATAATCGCGAAGTGATCACGTGGCTATCATGCACTGATCACGTGGATATCATGCACTGATCACGTGGCTGATCACACACGTATCACGTGACTGATCATGCACTGATCACATGGCTATCATGCACTGCTTACATGGCTGATCATACAATGATCACATAGCTACCATGTACTGGTCACGTGACTGATCAGGCACTGATCACGTAATTGATCATGCACTGATCACGTGGCTGATCATACACTGATCACGTGACTTATCATGCACTGTTCACGTGACTGATCATGCACTGATCACGTGGCTGATTATACACTGATCACGTGCCTGGTCATGCACAGATCACGTGAATAATCGCGAAGTGATCACGTGGCTATCATGCACTGATCACGTGGCTATCATGCACTGATCACGTGACTGATCATGCACTGATCACGAGCTACCATGTACTGGTCACGTGACTGATCATGCACTGATCACATAATTGATCATGCACTGATCATGCAGGCTGATCATGCACTGATCACGTGACTGATCATGCACTGATCACGTGGCAGATCTTGCACTGATCACGTGACTGATCATGAACTGATCACCTGGCTTATCATGCATTGATCATGTGACTGATCATGTGCTGATCATGTTTGGTGTCATACACTGATCATGTGCCTCTGGAGGCAATGAACAAAGAGCTGAGTAGGTAGGAAATCAGTCAGCAGGCAAAAATCATGGAACTCAGCTCTGAGAAATCATGCTGCTCAGCTGGCAATAATCAAGTAGATGAGCAGACAGTAATCACGCAGCTCAGCTGGCCTGATCACGTGACAGAGCATGCACTGTTCACGTGGCTGATCACACACCTATCACGTGACTGATCATGCACTGATCACGTGGCCTTCATGCAATGATCACGTGGCTATCATGCACTGATCACGTGGCTGATCATGCACTGATACCGTGACTGAGCATGGACTGATGACATGACTATCATGTAGTGATCACATGACTTAATGGCACTGATCATGTGACTGATCATGCACTGATCATGTTTGCTATCATACACTGATCATGTGCCTCTGGAGGCAATAAACAAAGAGCTGAGTAGGCACGAATCAAACAGTCAGCAGGCAATAATCATGGAACTCAGCTGTGAGGAATCATGCTGCTCAGCTGGCAATAATCAAGCAGCTTAGCAGGCAGGAATTATGCAGCACAGCTGGCAATTCTCAAGCAGATGACAGGCAGGAATCGTGCAGCTCAGCTGGCAATTGTCAAGCAGATGAGCAGACAGTAATCACGCAGCTCAGCAGGCCCTGATCACGTGACTGAGCATGCACTGTTCACGTGGCTGATCATACACTGATCACGTGATTGATCATGCACTGATCACTTGGATATCATGCACTGATCACGTGGCTGATCATACAATGTTCACGTGTCTGACCATGCACTGAGCACGTGGCTGATCATACACTGCTCACGTAACTGATCATGCACTGATCACGTGGCTATCATGCACTGATCACGTGGCTGAACATGCACTGTTCACGTGGCTGATCACACACCTGTCACGAGACTGATCATGCACTGATCATGTGGCACTCATGCACTGGTCACGTGGCTGGTCATGCAATGATCACGTAGCTACCATATACTGGTCACGTGTCTGATCATGAGCAGATCACGTAAATGATCATGCACTGTTCACATGACTGATCATGTACTGATCAGGTGACTGATCATGCACTGATCACGTGGCTATCATGCTCTGCTCACGTGGCTGATCATACACTGTTCACGTGCCTGGTCATGATCACAGATCACGTGACTAATCATGAACTTATCACGTGGCTATAATTCATTGATCACGTGGATGTCATGCACTGATTACGTGCCTGACATGCACAGATCACGTGACTAATCATGAACTGATCATGTAGGTATCATGCACTGTTCACGTGTTTGATCACGCTCTGATCACGTGGCTGATCATACACTGCTGACGTAGCTGATCAGGCACTGATCACGTGTCTATCATGCAGTGCTCACGTGGCTGATCCTGCAATGATCACGTAGCTAACATGTACTGATCACATGATTGATCATGCACTGATCACTTGGCTATCATGCACTGCTTACGTGGATGATCATACAATGTTCACATAGCTACCATGTACTGGTCACGTGACTCATCATGCACTGATCACGTGGCTAATCATACACTGATAACGTGACTGATCATGCACTGTTCACGTGACTGATCATGCACTGATCACGTGGCTATCATGCACTGATCACGTGGCTGATCATACACTGATCACGTGCCTGGTCATGCACAGATCACGTGAATAATCATGAAGTGATCACGTGGCTATCATGCACTGATCACGTGGATATCATGCACTGATCACGTGGCTGATCACACACTGATCATCACGTGACTGATCATGCACTGATCACTGATCACTGGCTATCATGCATCTGCTTACATGGCTGATCATGCACTGATCACATGGCTGATCATGCACTGATCTGTGACTGATCACGTGACGTGACTGATCAGGCACTGATCACGTGATTGATCATGCACTGATCACGTGGCTGATCATACACTGATCACGTGACTCATCATGCACTGTTCACGTGACTGATCATGCACTGATCACGTGGCTGATTATACTGATCACGTGGCTGATCACGCACGATCACTGAATAATCATGCACAGATCACGTGAATAATCATGCAGTGATCACGTGGCTATCATGCACTGATCACGTGGCTATCATGCACTGATCACGTGACTGATCATGCACTGATCACGTAGCTACCATGTACTGGTCACGTGACTGATCATGCACTGATCACATAATTGATCATGCACTGATCACTGATCAGGCTGATCATGCACTGATCACGTGACTGATCATGCACTGATCACGTGGCAGATCTTGCACTGATCACGTGACTGATCATGAACTGATCACCTGGCTTATCATGCATTGATTGATCATGTGACTGATCATGTGCTGATCATGTTTGGTGTCATACACTGATCATGTGCCTCTGGAGGCAATGAACAAAGAGCTGAGTAGGTAGGAATCAGTCAGCAGGCAAAAATCATGGAACTCAGCTCTGAGAAATCATGCTGCTCAGCTGGCAATAATCAAGTAGATGAGCAGACAGTAATCACGCAGCTCAGCTGGCCTGATCACGTGACAGAGCATGCACTGTTCACGTGGCTGATCACACACCTATCACGTGACTGATCATGCACTGATCACGTGGCCTTCATGCAATGATCACGTGGCTATCATGCACTGATCACGTGGCTGATCATGCACTGATACCGTGACTGAGCATGGACTGATGACATGACTATCATGTAGTGATCACATGACTTAATGGCACTGATCATGTGACTGATCATGCACTGATCATGTTTGCTATCATACACTGATCATGTGCCTCTGGAGGCAATAAACAAAGAGCTGAGTAGGCACGAATCAAACAGTCAGCAGGCAATAATCATGGAACTCAGCTGTGAGGAATCATGCTGCTCAGCTGGCAATAATCAAGCAGCTTAGCAGGCAGGAATTATGCAGCACAGCTGGCAATTCTCAAGCAGATGACAGGCAGGAATCGTGCAGCTCAGCTGGCAATTGTCAAGCAGATGAGCAGACAGTAATCACGCAGCTCAGCAGGCCCTGATCACGTGACTGAGCATGCACTGTTCACGTGGCTGATCATACACTGATCACGTGATTGATCATGCACTGATCACTTGGATATCATGCACTGATCACGTGGCTGATCATACAATGTTCACGTGTCTGACCATGCACTGAGCACGTGGCTGATCATACACTGCTCACGTAACTGATCATGCACTGATCACGTGGCTATCATGCACTGATCACGTGGCTGAACATGCACTGTTCACGTGGCTGATCACACACCTGTCACGAGACTGATCATGCACTGATCATGTGGCACTCATGCACTGGTCACGTGGCTGGTCATGCAATGATCACGTAGCTACCATATACTGGTCACGTGTCTGATCATGAGCAGATCACGTAAATGATCATGCACTGTTCACATGACTGATCATGTACTGATCAGGTGACTGATCATGCACTGATCACGTGGCTGATCATGCTCTGCTCACGTGGCTGATCATACACTGTTCACGTGCCTGGTCATGCACTGATCACGTGACTATCATCTGATCACGATGACTGAACTTATCACGTGGCTATAATTCATTGATCACGTGGATGTCATGCACTGATTACGTGCCTGATCATGCACAGATCACGTGACTAATCATGAACTGATCACGTAGGTATCATGCACTGTTCACGTGTTTGATCACGCTCTGATCACGTGGCTGATCATACACTGCTCACGTAGCTGATCATGCACTGATCACGTGTCTATCATGCAGTGCTCACGTGGCTGATCCTGCAATGATCACGTAGCTAACATGTACTGGTCACGTGACTGATCATGCACTGATCACGTGACTGATCATGCACTGATCACATGGCTATCATGCACTGCTCACATGGCTGATCATACAATGATCACATAGGTACCATGTACTGAGTCACGTGACTGATCACGGCACTGATCACGTGGCTGATCATGCACTGATCACGTGGCTGATCATACACTGATCACGTGACTGATCATGCACTGTTCACGTGACTGATCATGCACTGATCACGTGGCTATCATGCACTGATCACGTGGCTGATCATACACTGATCACGTGCCTGGTCATGCACAGATCACGTGACTAATCATGAAGTGATCACGTGGCTATCATGCACTGATCACGTGGGATGATCATGCACTGATCACGTGGCTGATCACACACGATCACGTGACTGATCATGCACTGATCACATGGCTATCATGCACTGCTCACATGGCTGATCATACAATGATCACATAGCTACCATGTACTGTGTCACGTGACTGATCAGGCACTGATCACGTAATTGATCATGCACTGATCACGTGGCTGATCATACACTGATCACGTGACTCATCATGCACTGTTCACGTGACTGATCATGCACTGATCACGTGGCTGATTATACACTGATCACGTGCCTGGTCATGCACAGATCACGTGAATAATCATGAAGTGATCACGTGGCTATCATGCACTGATCACGTGGCTATCATGCACTGATCACGTGACTGATCATGCACTGATCACGATCACGCACTGATCTACCATGTACTGGTCACGTGACTGATCATGCACTGATCACATAATTGATCATGCACTGATCACGAGGCTGATCATGCACTGATCACGTGACTGATCATGCACTGATCACGTGGCAGATCTTGCACTGATCACGTGACTGATCATGCACTGATCACCTGGCTTATCATGCATTGATCATGTGACTGATCATGTGCTGATCATGTTTGGTGTCATACACTGATCATGTGCCTCTGGAGGCAATGAACAAAGAGCTGAGTAGGTTGGAATCAGTCAGCAGGCAAAAATCATTGAACTCAGCTCTGAGAAATCATGCTGCTCAGCTGGCAATAATCAAGTAGATGAGCAGACAGTAATCACGCAGCTCAGCTGGCCTGATCACGTGACAGAGCATGCACTGTTCACGTGGCTGATCACACACCTATCACGTGACTGATCATGCACTGATCACGTGGCCTTCATGCAATGATCACGTGGCTATCATGCACTGATCACGTGGCTGATCATGCACTGATACCGTGACTGAGCATGGACTGATGACATGACTATCATGTAGTGATCACATGACTTAATGGCACTGATCATGTGACTGATCATGCACTGATCATGTTTGCTATCATACACTGATCATGTGCCTCTGGAGGCAATAAACAAAGAGCTGAGTAGGCACGAATCAAACAGTCAGCAGGCAATAATCATGGAACTCAGCTGTGAGGAATCATGCTGCTCAGCTGGCAATAATCAAGCAGCTTAGCAGGCAGGAATTATGCAGCACAGCTGGCAATTCTCAAGCAGATGACAGGCAGGAATCGTGCAGCTCAGCTGGCAATTGTCAAGCAGATGAGCAGACAGTAATCACGCAGCTCAGCAGGCCCTGATCACGTGACTGAGCATGCACTGTTCACGTGGCTGATCATACACTGATCACGTGATTGATCATGCACTGATCACTTGGATATCATGCACTGATCACGTGGCTGATCATACAATGTTCACGTGTCTGACCATGCACTGAGCACGTGGCTGATCATACACTGCTCACGTAACTGATCATGCACTGATCACGTGGCTATCATGCACTGATCACGTGGCTGAACATGCACTGTTCACGTGGCTGATCACACACCTGTCACGAGACTGATCATGCACTGATCATGTGGCACTCATGCACTGGTCACGTGGCTGGTCATGCAATGATCACGTAGCTACCATATACTGGTCACGTGTCTGATCATGAGCAGATCACGTAAATGATCATGCACTGTTCACATGACTGATCATGTACTGATCAGGTGACTGATCATGCACTGATCACGTGGCTATCATGCTCTGCTCACGTGGCTGATCATACACTGTTCACGTGCCTGGTCATGCACAGATCACGTGACTAATCATGAACTTATCACGTGGCTATAATTCATTGATCACGTGGATGTCATGCACTGATTACGTGCCTGACATGCACAGATCACGTGACTAATCATGAACTGATCGCGTAGGTATCATGCACTGTTCACGTGTTTGATCACGCTCTGATCACGTGGCTGATCATACACTGCTGACGTAGCTGATCATGCACTGATCACGTGTCTATCATGCAGTGCTCACGTGGCTGATCCTGCAATGATCACGTGCTAACATGTACTGGTCACGTGACTGATCATGCACTGATCACGTGACTGATCATGCACTGATCACATGGCTATCATGCACTGCTTACATGGCTGATCATAACTGATCATGCAATGATCACATAGGTACCATGTACTGGTCACGTGACTGATCAGGCACTGATCACGTAATTGATCATGCACTGATCACGTGGCTGATCATCACTGATCACGTGACTCATCATGCACTGTTCACGTGACTGATCATGCACTGATCACGTGGCTATCATGCACTTATCACGTGGCTGATTATACACTGATCACGTGGCTGATCATGCCTGGTCATGCACAGATCACGTGAATAATCATCCGAAGTGATCACGTGGCTATCCTGCACTGATCACGTGGATATCATGCACTGATCACGTGGCTGATCACACACGTATCACGTGACTGATCATGCACTGATCACATGGCTATCATGCACTGCTCACATGGCTGATCATACAATGATCACATAGCTACCATGTACTGATCACGTGACTGATCAGGCACTGATCACGTAATTGATCATGCACTGATCACGTGGCTGATCATGATCATACACTGATCACGTGCACTCATCATGCACTGTTCACGTGACTGATCATGCACTGATCACGTGGCTGATTATACACTGATCACGTGCCTGGTCATGCACAGATCACGTGAATAATCGAAGTGATCACGTGGCTATCATGCACTGATCACGTGGCTATCATGCACTGATCACGTGACTGATCATGCACTGATCACGAGCTACCATGTACTGGTCACGTGACTGATCATGCACTGATCACATAATTGATCATGCACTGATCACGAGGCTGATCATGCACTGATCACGTGACTGATCATGCACTGATCACGGCAGATCTTGCACTGATCACGTGACTGATCATGAACTGATCACCTGGCTTATCATGCATTGATGATGTGACTGATCATGTGCTGATCATGTTTGGTGTCATACACTGATCATGTGCCTCTGGAGGCAATGAACAAAGAGCTGAGTAGGTAGGAATCAGTCAGCAGGCAAAAATCATGGAACTCAGCTCTGAGAAATCATGCTGCTCAGCTGGCAATAATCAAGTAGATGAGCAGACAGTAATCACGCAGCTCAGCTGGCCTGATCACGTACAGAGCATGCACTGTTCACGTGGCTGATCACACACCTATCACGTGACTGATCATGCACTGATCACGTGGCCTTCATGCAATGATCACGTGGCTATCATGCACTGATCACGTGGCTGATCATGCACTGATACCGTGACTGAGCATGGACTGATGACATGACTATCATGTAGTGATCACATGACTTAATGGCACTGATCATGTGACTGATCATGCACTGATCATGTTTGCTATCATACACTGATCATGTGCCTCTGGAGGCAATAAACAAAGAGCTGAGTAGGCACGAATCAAACAGTCAGCAGGCAATAATCATGGAACTCAGCTGTGAGGAATCATGCTGCTCAGCTGGCAATAATCAAGCAGCTTAGCAGGCAGGAATTATGCAGCACAGCTGGCAATTCTCAAGCAGATGACAGGCAGGAATCGTGCAGCTCAGCTGGCAATTGTCAAGCAGATGAGCAGACAGTAATCACGCAGCTCAGCAGGCCCTGATCACGTGACTGAGCATGCACTGTTCACGTGGCTGATCATACACTGATCACGTGATTGATCATGCACTGATCACTTGGATATCATGCACTGATCACGTGGCTGATCATACAATGTTCACGTGTCTGACCATGCACTGAGCACGTGGCTGATCATACACTGCTACACTGCTCACGTAACTGATCATGCACTGATCACGTGGCTATCATGCACTGATCACGTGGCTGAACATGCACTGTTCACGTGGCTGATCACACACCTGTCACGAGACTGATCATGCACTGATCATGTGGCACTCATGCACTGGTCACGTGGCTGGTCATGCAATGATCACGTAGCTACCATATACTGGTCACGTGTCTGATCATGAGCACAGATCACGTAAATGATCATGCACTGTTCACGTGACTGATCATGTACTGATCACGTGACTGATCATGCACTGATCACGTGGCTGATCAGACACTTTCACACGTGCCTGATCATGCACAGATCACGTGACTAATCATGAACTTATCACGTGACTAATCGCGAACTGATCACGTGGATATCATGCACTGATCACGTGGATGTCATGCACTGATCACGTGACTAATCATGCACTGATCACGTGGTAATATTGAACTGATCACGTGGCTGATCATGCACTGTTCACGTGTTTGATCACGCACTGATAACGTGGCTGATCATACACTGCTCACGTAGCTGATCTTGCACTGATCACGTGTCTATCATGCAGTGCTCACGTGGCTGATCCTGCAATGATCACGTAGCTAATATGTACTGGTCACGTGACTGAACATGCAATGGTAACGTAATTGATCATGCACTGATCACATGACTGATCATGCACTGATCACGTGACTGATAATGCACTGATCAGTTGGATATCATGCACTGATTATTTGGCTGATCATACACTTATCACCTGACTGATAATGCACTGATCATCTGCCTATCATGCACTCATTACCTGGCTATCGTGCACTGATAACGTGGTTGATCATACACTGATCACGAGAATGATCATGCACTGATCACGTCTATATCATGCACTGATCACATTACTGCCAATGCACTGATCATGTGGATGATCATACACTGATCATGTGACAGATCATGCAGTGATCACGTGGCTATCATGCACTGATCAAGTGGCTGATCGCACTCTGCTCCCGAAACTGATCATGCAGTGATCATGTGGCTATCATGCACTGCTCACGTGGCTGATCTTGCAATGATCACGTAGCTACCATGTACTGGTCACGTGGTGATCATGCACTGATCACGTAATTGATCATCCACTGATCAGGTGGCTGATCATGCACTGATCACGTGACTGATCATGCAATGATCTCGTGGCTATCATGCACGGCTCACGTGGCTGATCATGCAATGATCACGTAGCTACCATGTACTGGTCACGTGACTGATCATGCACAGATCACGTAATTGATCATGCACTGATCATGTGGATGATCATGCACTGATCAGGTGGCTGATCATACACCGATCACGTGACTGATCATGCACTGATCACGTGGCTATAATGCACTGATCATGTGGCTGATCATACACTGATCACGTGACTGATCATGCACTTATCAGGTGACTGATCATGCACTGATTACGTGGCTATCATGCACTACTCACTTGGCTCATCATGCAATGATCATGTAGCTACCATGTACCGGTCACGTGACTGATCATACACCCATCAGGTGACTGATCATGCACTGATCACTGGGTATCATGCACTGTTCACGTGGCTGATCATACATTGATCACCTGCCTGGTCATGCACAGATCACGTGACTAATCATGAACTGATCACGTAGCTATCATGCACTGATCACCTGGCTGATCATGCACTAATCACGTGGTTATCATGCAATGATCACGTGGCTATCATGCACTGATCCCGTGGCTGATCATGCACTGATACCGTGACTGAGCATGGTCTGATCACATGACTATCAGGTAGTGATCACGTGACTTAATGACAAATGTGGGGTCGAGCCTCAGGAGTCCACCGGATATTCTCGAGCATGCCCCAAAAAAACCAGAGTCTGCCTACTGTATGGCTTTGTGCCCTCACCTCTGATTTCACTGGGGGCTGTCCCCCACCACCATCTCGCTCTCTCTGTCAAAGAGTTAACTTACAGCTCCAATTCATAAAGTTCCTTGTCATTCTTCCCTTTAACTTCCAGCTGAGTCTCCATCTGGCCTTGGAACCCACCACGCTTACTAATTATGCCTGGGCTGCTAAGACCCACTCGAGAATGTGTCTAGGGTGAGGCACCTTCCGCTATTCGAGAGGGCGCCTGCGGCCTACGTAAGTGGTGCAAACTTCTTGTCTTGAAGTTTGATTGGTCTCCCGCGTAAACCAAGCTACTCAGTCTCTTTTCTCCACCGAATTTTCATACTGAGCTCTCCTCATTCTATTATTCTTGACATCTCTCAATAGCATATAAATAGTCGCCTAGGCCATCTCTCCTTCGAATACCCTGGATCAGCTGGGGCTGGTCCCCGGCAAGTGGTGCCCGAACACGGACCTCAGGAGGCAAGACTCAAAGAGCTGAGCAGGCACGAACGACGCAATCAGCAGGCAATAAGCATGGAGCTCAGCAGTGACGAATCATGCTGCTCAACTGGCAATAATCAAGCAGGTGACCAGGCAGGAATCACGCAGCTCAGCTGGCAATTGTCAAGCAGATGAGCCCACAGGAATCACGCAGCTCAGCTGGCAATTATCATGCAGATGAGCTGGCAGGAATCACGCAGCTCAGCAGGCCCTGATCACGTGACTCTGCAGGCACTGATCACGTGGTTGATCAAGTACAGATCACGTGACTGAGCATGCACTGATCACGTGGCTATCATGCACTGATCACGTGACTGCGCATGCACTGATGACGTGGCTGATCGGGCACTGATCACGTGTTCATCAGACAGTGATCAGTGACTGACAGGCGCTGATCATGGGACTGTGCAGGCACTGATCACGTGGCTATCATGCACTGATCACGTGACTGCGCATGCACTGATGACGTGGCTGATCTGGCACTGATCACGTGTTCATCAGGCAGTGATCAGTGACTGACAGGCGCTGATCATAGGGGACTGTGCACGCACTGATCACGTGGCTGATCAGGAACTGACCACCTGACTGAGCATGCAGTGATCACGTGGCTGGTCGTTCACTGATCAGGTGTTTATCATACGGTGATCACGTGACTGAGAGGCGCTGATCACGTGACTGTGCCGTCAGTGATCACGTGGCTGATCATGCACTGATATCGTGACTGAGCATGCACTGATCATGTGCCGAGCCGGGAGGCATTCCACTCTGGACAAAGGTCATGAGGAAGGAGGCTCGGCATACGCAAAGTGCGCGGATCGAGCCTCAGGAGTCCACCGGATATTCTCGAGCATCCCCCAAAAAAACCAGAGTCTGCCTACTGTATTGCTTTGTGCCCTCACCTCTGATTTCACTGGGGGCTGTCCCCCACCACCATCTCGCTCTCTCTGTCAAAGAGTTAACTTACAGCTCCAATTCATAAAGTTCCTTGTCATTCTTCCCTTTAACTTCCAGCTGAGTCTCCATCTGGAGCGCGGAATCTACCACGCTTACTAATTATGCCTGGGCTGCTAAGACCCACTCGAGGAGGTGTCTAGGGTGAGGCACCTTCCGCTATTCGAGAGGGCGCCTGCGGCCTACGGAAGTGGTGCAAACTTCTTGTCTTGAAGTTTGATTGGTCTCCCGCGTAAACCAAGCTACTCAGTGTCTTTTCTCCACCGAATTTTCCTACTGAGCTCTCCTCATTCTATTATTCTTGACATCTCTCAATAGCATATAAATAGTCGCCTAGGCCATCTCTCCTTCGAATACGCTGGATCAGCTGGGGCTGGTCCCCGGCAGCTGGCGCCCGAAGAGGGACCTCAGGAGGCAAGACTCAAAGAGCTGAGCAGACACGAACCGCGCAATCAGCAGGCAATAAGCATGGAGCTCAGCAGTGACGAATCATGCTGCTCAACTGGCAATAATCAAGCAGGTGACCAGGCAGGAATCACGCAGCTCAGCTGGCAATTGTCAAGCAGATGAGCCCACAGGAATCACGCAGCTCAGCAGGCCCTGATCACGTGACTCTGCAGGCACTGATACCGTGGTTGATCAAGTACAGATCACATGACTGAGCATGCACTGATCACGTGGATATCATGCACTGATTGCGTGACTGTGCATGCACTAATGAGTGGCTGATCAGGCACTGATCACATGGCTCATCATGCACTGATCACGTGTTTCTCAGGCAATGATCAGTGACTGACAGGCGCTGATCATGGGACTGTGCAGGCACTGATCACGTGGCTATCATGCACTGATCACGTGACTGCGCATGCACTGATGACGTGGCTGATCGGGCACTGATCACGTGTTCATCAGGCAGTGATCAGTGACTGACAGGCGCTGATCATGGGACTGTGCACGCACTGATCACGTGGCTGATCAGGAACTGACCACCTGACTGAGCATGCAGTGATCACGTGGCTGGTCCTTCACTGATCACGTGTTTATCATACGGTGTTCACGTGACTGAGAGGCGCTGATCACGTGACTGTGCCGTCAGTGATCACGTGGCTGATCATGCACTGATATCGTGACTGAGCATGCACTGATCATAAGCCGAGACGGGAGGCATTCCACTCTGGACAAAGGTCATGAGGAAGGAGGCTCGGCTTACGCAAATGCGGATAGGCCTCAGGAATCCACCGGATATTCTCGAGCATGCCCCCAAAAAAACCAGAGTTTGCATACTGTATTGCTTTGGGCCCTCACCTCTGATTTCACTGGGGCTGTCCCCACCACCATCTCGCTCTCTCTGTCAAGGAGTTAACTTACACCTCCAATTCATAAAGTTCCTTGTCATTCTTCCCTTTAACTTCCAGCTGAGTCTCCATCTGGAGCGAGGAACCCACCACGCTTACTAATTATGCCTGGGCTGCTAAGACCCACTCGAGAAGGTGTCTAGGGTGAGGCACCTTCCGCTATTCGAGAGGGCGCCTGTGGCCTACGTAAGTGGTGCAAACTTCTTGTCTTGAAGTTTGATTGGTCTCCCGTGTAAACCAAGCTACTCAGTCTCTTTTCTCCACCGAATTTTCCTACTGAGCTCTCCTCATACTATTATTCTTGACATCTCTGATTAGCATATAAATAGTCGCCTAGGCCATCTCTCCTTCGAATACCCTGGATCAGCTGGGGCTGGTCCCCGGCAGGTGGCACCGAACAGGGACCTCAGGAGGCAATACTCAAAGAGCTGAGCAGACACGAACCACGCAATCAGCAGGCAATAAGCATGGAGCTCAGCAGTGACGAATCATGCTGCTCAACTGGCAATAATCAAGCAGGTGACCAGGCAGGAATCACGCAGCTCAGCTGGCAATTGTCAAGCAGATGAGCCCACAGGAATCACGCAGCTCAGCTGGCAATTGTCATGCAGATGAGCCGGCAGGAATCACGCAGCTCAGCAGGCCCTGATCACGTGACTCTGCAGGCACTGATCACGTGGCTGATCAAGTACAGATCACGTGACTGAGCATGCACTGATCACGTGGCTATCATGCACTGATCGCGTGACTGTGCATGCACTGATGACGTGGCTGATCAGGCACTGATCACATGGCTCATCATGCACTGATCACGTGTTTCTCAGGCAATGATCAGTGACTGACAGGCGCTGATCATGGGACTGTGCAGGCACTGATTACGTGGCTATCATGCACTGATCACGTGACTGCGCATGCACTGATGACGTGGCTGATCGGGCACTGATCACGTGTTTCTCAGGCAATGATCAGTGACTGACAGGCGCTGATCATGGGACTGTGCAGGCACTGATCACGTGGCTATCATGCACTGATCACGTGACTGCGCATGCACTGATGACGTGGCTGATCGGGCACTGACTACGGTTTAATCCGGCAGTCATCAGTGACTGACAGGCGCTGATCATGGGACTGTGCACGCACTGATCACGTGGCTGATCAGGAACTGACCACCTGACTGAGCATGCAGTGATCACGTGGCTGGTCCTTCACTGATCACGTGTTTATCATACGGTGATCACGTGACTGAGAGGCGCTGATCACGTGACTGTGCCGTCAGTGATCACGTGGCTGATCATGCACTGATATCGTGACTGAGCATGCACTGATCTTGCGCCGGGAGCCGGGGAGGCATTCCACTCTGGACAAAGGTCATGAGGAAGGAGGCTCGGCATATGCAAATGCGGGATCGAGCCTCAGGTGTCCACCCGGATATTCTCGAGCATCCCCCCCAAAAAAAAACCAGAGTCTGCATATTGTATTGTTTGTGCCCTCACCTCTAATTTCACTGAGGGCTGTCCCCCACCACCATCTCGCTCTCTCTGTCAAAGAGTTAACTTACAGCTCCAATCCATAAAGTTCCTCGTCATTCTTCCCTTTAACTTCCAGCTGAGTCTCCATCTGGAGCGCGGAACCCACCACGCTTACTAATTTTGCCTGGGCTGCTGAGACCCACTCGAGAAGGTGTCTAGGGTGAGCACTTCCGCTATTCGAGAGTGCGCCTGCGGCCTACCGAAGTGGTGCAAACTTCTTGTCTTGAAGTTTGATTGGTCTCCCGCGTAAACCAAGCTACTCAGTCTCTTTTCTCCACCGAATTTTCCTACTGAGCTCTCCTCATTCTATTATTCTTGACATCTCTCAATAGCATATAAATAGTCGCCGAGGCCATCTCTCCTTTGAATACCCTGGATCAGCTGGGCTGGTCCCCGGCAGGTGGCACCCAAACAGGGACCTCAGGAGGCAATACTCAAAGAGCTGAGCAGACACGAACCACGCAATCAGCAGGCAATAAGCATGGAGCTCAGCAGTGACGAATCATGCTGCTCAACTGGCAATAATCAAGCAGGTGACCAGGCAGGAATCACGCAGCTCAGCTGGCAATTGTCAAGCAGATGAGCCCACAGGAATCACGCAGCTCAGCTGGCAATTGTCATGCAGATGAGCCGGCAGGAATCACGCAGCTCAGCAGGCACTGATCACGTGACTCTGCAGGCACTGATCACGTGGCTGATCAAGTACAGATCACGTGACTGAGCATGCACTGATCACGTGGCTGATCAAGTACAGATCACGTGACTGAGCATGCACTGATCACGTGGCTATCATGCACTGATCGCCTGACTGCGCATGCACTGATGATGTGGCTGATCAGGCACTGATCACATGGCTCATCATGCACTGATCACGTGTTTCTCAGGCAATGATTAGTGACTGACAGGCGCTGATCATGGGACTGTGCAGGCACTGATCACGTGGCTATCATGCACTGATCACTTGACTTCGCATGCACTGATGACGTGGCTGATCGGGCACTGATCACGTGTTCATCAGACAGTGATCAGTGACTGACAGGCGCTGATCATGGGACTGTGCACATACTGATCACGTGGCTGATTAGGAACTGACCACCTGACTGAGCATGCAGTGATCAAGTGGCTGATCGTTCACTGATCACATGTTTTTCATACGGTGATCACCTGACTGAATCACCCAGCTCAGCTGGCAATTGTCATGCAGATGAGCCGGCAGGAATCACGCAGCTCAGCAGGCCCTGATCACGTGACTCTGCAGGCACTGATCACGTGGCTGATCAAGTACAGATCACGTGACTGAGCATGCACTGATCACGTGGCTATCATGCACTGATCACGTGACTGTGCATGCACTGATGACGTGGCTGATCAGGCACTGATCACATGGCTCATCATGCACTGATCACGTGTTTCTCAGGCAATAATCAGTGACTGACAGGCGCTGATCATGGGACTGTGCAGGCACTGATCACGTGGCTATCATGCACTGATCACGTGACTGCGCATGCACTGATGACGTGGCTGATCGGGCACTGATCACATGGCTCATCATGCACTGATCACGTGTTTATCAGGCAGTGATCAGTGACTGACAGGCGCTGATCATGGGACTGTGCACACACTGATCACGTGGCTGATCAGGAACTGACCACCTGACTGCGCATGCAGTGATCACGTGGCTGATCGTTCACTGATCACGTGTTTATCATACGGTGCTCACGTGACCCGAGGCGCTGATCACGTGACTGTGCAGTCAGTGATCACGTGGCTGATCATGCACTGATATCCTCACTGAGCATGCACTGATCATGTGCCGGGAGCCGGGGAGGCATTCCACTCTGGACAAAGGTCATGAGGAAGGAGGCTCGGCATACGCAAATGCGGGATGGAGACTCAGGAGTCCACCCGGATATTCTCGAGCATCTCCCCCCAAAAAAACCAGAGTCTGCCTACTTTAGTGCTTTGTGCTCTCACCTCTGATTTCACTGGGGGCTGTCCCCCACCACCATCTCGCTCTCTCTGTCAAAGAGTTAACTTACAGCTCCAATTCATAAAGTTCCTTGTCATTCTTCCCTGTAACTTCCAGCCGAGTCTCCATCTGGAGTGCAGAACCCACCACGCTTCCTAATTATGCCTGGGCTGCTAAGACCCACTCGAGAAGGTGTCTAGGGTGAGGCACCTTCCGCTATTCGAGAGGGCGCCTGCGGCCTACGGAAGTGGTGCAAACTTCTTGTCTTGAAGTTTGATTGGTCTCCCGCGTAAACCAAGCTACTCAGTCTCTTTTCTCCACCGAATTTTCCTACTGAGCTATCCTCATACTATTATTCTTGATATCTCTGATGAGCATATAAATAGTCGCCTAGGCCATCTCTCCTTCGAATACCCTGGATCAGCTGGGGCTGGTCCCCGGCAGGTGGCGCCCGAACAGGGACCTCAGGAGGCAATACTCAAAGAGCTGAGCAGACCCGAACCACGCAATCAGCAGGCAATAAGCATGGAGCTCAGCAGTGACGAATCATGCTGCTCACCTGGCAATAATCAAGCAGGTGACCAGGCAGGAATCACGCAGCTCAGCTGGCAATTGTCATGCAGATGAGCCGGCAGGAATCACGCAGCTCAGCAGGCCCTGATCACGTGACTCTGCAGGCACTGATCCCGTGGCTGATCAAGTACAGATCACGTGACTGAGCATGCACTGATCACGTGGCTATCATGCACTGATCACGTGACTGCGCATGCACTGATGACGTGGCTGATCGGGCACTGATCACGTGTTCATCAGGCAGTGATCAGTGACTGACAGGCGCTGATCATGGGACTGTGCACGCACTGATCACGTGGCTGATTAGGAACTGACCACCTGACTGCGCACGCAGTGATCACGTGGCTGATGGTTCACTGATCACGTGTTTATCATACGGTGCTCACGTGACCGAGAGGCGCTGATCACGAGACTGTGCCGTCAGTGATCACGTGGCTGAGCATGCACTGATATCGTGACTGAGCATGTACTGATCATGTGCCGGGAGCCGGTGAGGCATTCCACTCTGGACAAAGGTCATGAGGATGGAGGCCCGGCATACTCAAGAGCGGGATCGTGCCTCAGGAGTCCACCCGGATATTCTCGAGCATCTCCCACCCAAAAAACGACAGTCTGCCTACTTTAGTGCTTTGTGCTCTCACCTCTGATTTCACTGGGGGTTGTCCCCCACCACCATCTCGCTCTCTCTGTCAAAGAGGTAACTTGCAGCTCCAATTCATAAAGTTCCTTTTCATTCTTCCCTGTAACTTCCAGCCGAGTCTCCCTCTGGAGCGCGGAACCCACCACGCTTACTAATTATGCCTGGGCTGCTAAGACCCACTCGAGAAGGTGTCTAGGGTGAGGCACCTTCCGCTATTCTAGAGGGCGCTTGTGGCCTACGGAAGTGGTGCAAACTTCTTGTCTTGAAGTTTGATTGGTCTCCCGCGTAAACCAAGCTACTCAGTCTCTTTTCTCCACCGAATTTTCCTACTGAGCTATCCTCATACTATTATTCTTGACATCTCTGATTAGCATATAAATAGTCGCCTAGGCCATCTCTCCTTTGAATACCCTGGATCAACTGCAGCTGGTCCCCGGCAGGGGGCGCCCGAACAGGGACCTCAGGAGGCAATACTCAAAGAGAGGAGCAAACACGAACCACGCAATCAGCAGGCAATAAGCATGGAGTTCAGCAGTGACGAATCATGCTGCTCAACTGGCAATAATCAAGCAGGTGACCAGGCAGGAATCACGCAGCTCAGCTGTCAACTGTCAAGCAGATGAGCCGACAGGAATCACGCAGCTCAGCTGGCAATTGTCATGCAGATGAGCCGGCAGGAATCAGGCAGCTCAGCAGGCCCTGATCACGTGACTCTGCAGGCACTGATCACGTGGCTGATCAAGTACAGATCACGTGACTGAGCATGCACTGATCACGTGGCTATCATGCACTGATCACGTGACTGCGCATGCACTGATGACGTGGCTGATCGGGCACTGATCACGTGTTTATCAGGCAGTGATCAGTGACTGACAGGCGCTGATCATGGGACTGTGCACGCACTGATCACGTGGCTGATCAGGAACTGACCACCTGACTGAGCATGCAGTTATCACGTGGCTGGTCCTTCACTGATCACTTGTTTTTCATATGGTGATCACGTGACTGAGATGCGCTGATCACGTGACTGTGCCGTCAGTGATCACGTGGCTGATCATGCACTGATACCGTGACTGAGCATGCACTGATCATGTGCCGTGAGCCGGGGAGGCATTCCACTCTGGACAAATGTCATGAAGAAGGAGGCTCGGCATACGCAAATGCGGATCGAGCCTCAGGAATCCACCCGGATATTCTCGAGCATCCCCCCCCAAAAAAAACCAGAGTCTGCCTACTGTATTGCTTTTTGCCCTCACCTCTGATTTCACTGGGGGCTGTCCCCCACCACCATCTCGCTCTCTCTGTCAAAGAGTTAACTTACAGCTCCGATTCATAAAATTCCTGGTCATTCTTCCCTTTAACTTCCAGCTGAGTCTCCATCTGGAGCGCGGAACCCACCACGCTTACTAATTATGCCTGGGCTGCTAAAACCCACTGGAGAAGGTGTCTAGGGTGAGGCACCTTCCGCTATTCGAGAGGGCGCCTGCGGCCTACGTAAGTGGTGCAAACTTCTTGTCTTGAAGTTTGATTGGTCTCCCGCGTAAACCAAGCTACTCAGTCTCTTTTCTCCACCGAAATTTCCTACTGAGTTCTCCTCATACTATTATTCTTGACATCTCTGATTAGCATATAAATAGTCGCCTAGGCCATCTCTCCTTCGAATACCCTGGATCAGCTGGGGCTGGTCCCCGGCAGGTGGCGCCCGAACAGGGACCTCAGGAGGCAATACTCAAAGAGCTGAGCAGACACGAACCACGCAATCAGCAGGCAATAAGCATGGAGCTCAGCAGTGACGAATCATGCTGCTCAACTGGCAATAATCAAGCAGGTGACCAGGCAGGAATCACGCAGCTCACCTGGCAGCTGTCAAGCAGATTAGCCCACAGGAATCAGGCAGCTCAGCTGGCAATTGTCATGCAGATGAGCCGGCAGGAATCATGCAGCTCAGCAGGCCCTGATCACGTGACTCTGCAGGCACTGATCACGTGGCTGATCAAGTACAGATCACGTGACTGAGCATGCACTGATCACGTGGCTATCATGCACTGATCACGTGACTGGGCATGCACTGATGACGTGGCTGATCGGGCACTGATCACGTGTTCATCAGGCAGTGATCAGTGACTGACAGGCGCTGATCATGGGACTGTGCACGCACTGATCACGTGGCTGATCTGGAACTGACCACCTGACTGCGCATGCAGTGATCACGTGGCTGGTCCTTCACTGATCACGTGTTTATCATACGGTGATCACGTGACTGAGAGGCGCTGATCACGTGACTGTGCCGTCAGTGATCACGTGGCTGATCATGCACTGATATCGTGACTGAGCATGCACTGATCATGTCCCGGGAGCCTGGGAGGCATTCCACTCTGGACAAAGGTCATGAGGAAGGAGTCTCGGCATACGCAAATGCGGATCGAGCCTCAGGAGTCCACCCGGATATTCTCGAGCATGCTCCCCCCAAAAAAACCAGAGTCTGCCTACTGTATTGCTTTGTGCCCTCACCTCTGATTTCACTGGGGGCTGTCCCCCACCACCATCTCGCTCTCTCTGTCAAAGAGTTAACTTACAGCTCCAATTCATAAAGTTCCTTGTCATTCTTCCCTTTAACTTCCAGCTGAGTCTCCATCTGGAGCGGGGAACCCACCACGCTTACTAATTATGCCTGGGCTGCTAAGACCCACTCGAAAAGGTGTCTAGGGTGAGGCACCTTCTGCTATACAAGAGGGCGCCTGTGACCTCGTAAGTGGTGCAAACTTCTTGTCTTTAAGTTTGAATGGTCTCCCAGCGTCAACCAAGCTACTCAGTCTCTTTTCTCCACCGAATTTTCCTACTGAGCTCTCCTCATACTATTATTCTTGACATCTCTCAATAGCATATAAATGGTCTCCTAGGCCATCTCTGCTTCGAATACCCTGGATCAGCTGGGGCTGGTCCCGGCAGGTGGCGCCGAACAGGGACCTCAGGAGGCAATACTCAAAGAGCTGAGCAGACACGAACCATGCAATCAGCAGGCAATAAGCATGGAGCTCAGCAGTGACGAATCATGCTGCTCAACTGGCAATAATCAAGCAGGTGACCAGGCAGGAATCACGCGGCTCACCTGGCAGCTG
>NW_027220419.1:0-3963 GCF_027580195.1 Bos mutus
GTGTATATACGAGACAGGCGGTGCGTCGTGATACAAGAGAAGGTTCGGCTCAGCTGATACGAGGCAGGCAGGTGCGCGGGCTCAGGATTATCAAAATGACGGCGTTGCGGCTCGTGATTATCAAAATGACAGGCGTGTGCGGCTCAGCTGTATCAACAATGACAGCAGTGTCCGGCTCGTGGATCAACAGATGAGCAGCAGGTGTCGCGGTCGCTGCGATTATCAAGCAATGAGCAGGCAGGTGTCGTCAGCTGTCGTTATAAGCGATGAGCAGCGGGTGTGCGCTCGCTGGCGTTATCAACGATGAGCAGGCGGTGTCGCAGCTCAGCTGGCGATTATCAGCAGATGAGCAGGCGGTGCGCGGCTCATGCGTTATCAACAGATGAGCAGGAGTGTCGGCTCAGCTGGCATTATCAAGCAGATGAGCAGGCAGGTTCGCTAGTGGTATCAAGCAGATGAGCAGGCGGTTCGCGGTCATGTTATCAAGCAGATGAGCGGCAGGTTGGCGCTCGCGGATTATCAAACAGATGACAGGCAGGTGGCCGCTCAGCTGGATTATCAAGCAGATGAGCACAGGTGTGGCAGCCGTTATAAAAAGCGGGTCCGGGCTCAGCTGCGTCAAGCAGATGACAGGCAGTGTCGCGCGGCTCAGTGCGTATCAAGCAGATGAGCAGGCAGGTGTGCGCTCAGCTGGCGTTATCAACAGATAGCAGGCAGGTGTCGGTCGCTGTCGATTATCAAGCAGATGAGCAGCAGGTGTCGCGGCTCAGCTACTTATCACAGATGCGGCAGGTTCGCGGTCATGCTATCAAGCAGATGAGCGGGTGTCGCGGGCTCAGTGCGTTATCAAACAGATGAGCAGCGGTGTGCGCCGCTCAGCTGCGATTATCAAGGATGAGCGGCGGTGCGGGTCGTGATTATCAAGCAGATGAGCGGGGTTCGCGGCTCGCTGCGTCAACAGATGAGCAGCAAGTGTCCGAGGCTCAGCTGCTATCAAGAATGAGCGGAAGCAGGTGTCGTGGCAGCTCCAGCTATTGGCATCAGACTCAGATGAGCAAGGCGGAGTGGCGACTCAGCTGGCAATATCAGGCGAATGAGCAGGCAAGTGTCGCAGCGGCTCAGCTAGTGATATCAGGCAGATGAAGGCAGGTTCATGCAGCTCGCTGGCAGATCAGAGCAGATGGGCAGGCAGTGCATGACTCCGGCTGGCGAGGGATCAGGCAGATGAGCAGGCAGGTGTCGGGACTCGGCAGATATCAGGCCGCAGGCTCTTGGCGGCTGAGCTGCGATTATCAAGCAGATGAGCAGGCAGGTGTCGGGGATCAGCTGTCGGCTCTTCTGGCGAGGATCAGGCAGATGAGCAGGCAGGTCCGGGAGCAGCTCAGCTGCGAGTATCAGGAACAGATGAGCGGAGGCAGGTATCCTGTGGCTCAGCTTCCGAGTATCAAGCAGATGAGCAGGCAGGTGTCGCGCGCAGCTCAGCTGGCGATTATCAAGCAAATGAGCAGGCAGGTTGTGCGTGGCTCAGCTGGCGATTATCAAGCAGAAGAGCAAGCAGGTGTCCACGTGGCTCAGCTATCGATTATCAAGCAGATGAGCAGGCAGGTGTTATTGGCGGCTCAGCTGGCGAGGATCAGGCAGATGAGCGAGCAGGTGTCGCGCGGCTCAGCTGGCGATTATCAAGCAGATGAACAGGCAGGTGTCGCGCGGCTCAGCTGGCGATTATCAAGCAGATCAGCAGGCAGGTGTGCGGCTCAGCTGGCGATTATCAAGCAGATGAGCAGGCAGGTGTTCCTGGGCTCAGCTGTCGATTATCAAGCAGATGAGCAGGCAGAGTCAGCAGCGGCTCAGCTGGCAAATTATCAGACAGATGAGCAGGCAGGTGTCACGCCGCGGCTCAGCTGGCGATTATCAAGCAGATGAGCAGAGGCAGGTGTCAAGCGGCTCAGCTGGCGATTATCAAGCAGATGAGCAGGCAGGTGTCGCGTGGCTCAGCTGGCGGTATCAAGCAGATGAGCAGGCAGGTGTCGCGCGGCTCCGCTGGCGAAGTATCAAGCAGATGAGCAGAGCAGGTGTCGCGGGCTCAGCTGGCGATTATCAAGCGAATGAAGCAGGCAGGTGTCGCGCCAGCTCAGCTGGCGATTATCAAGCATGATGAGCAGGTGTCAGCGGCTCAGCTCAGCTGGCGATTATCAGAGCAGATGAGCAGGCAGGTGATGTACAGCGGCTCAGCTGGTGATTATCAGGCAGATGAGCAGGCAGGTGTCGGCGTGACTCAGCTGGCGGTATCAAGCAGATGAGCAGGCAGGTGTCACGCGGCTCAGCTGGCGATTATAAAGCAGATGAGCAGGCAGGTGTCGCGGGGCTCAGCTGGCGAGTATCAAGCAGATGAGCAGGCAGGTGTCAGCGGCTCCGCCTTAGTGTATCAAGCGAATGAGGCAGGCAGGTGTCAGCGCGGCTCAGCTGGCGAATATCAAGCAGATGAGCGAGCAGGTGTCGCGCAGCTCAGCTGGCGGTATCAAGCAGATGAGCAGGCAGGTATCAGAAGCTCAGCTATCGTATATCAAGCAGAAGAAGCAGGCAGGTATCGCGGCTCAGCTTTGCGATTATCAAGCAGATGAGCAGGCAGGTGTCACGCCGGCTCAGCTGGCGATTATCAAGCAGATAAGCAGGCAGGTGTCGAAGGCTCAGCTGGCGATTATCAAGCAGATGAGCAGGCAGGTGTCGCGGCTCAGCTGGCGATTATCAGGCAGATGAGCAGGCAGGTGTCGTGCGGCTCGCTGTCGATTATCGGCAGATGAGCAGGCAGGTGTCTGCGCGGCTCAGCTGGCCGATTATCAGGCAGATGAGCAGGCAGGTGTCGCGCAGCTCAGCTGGCGAGTATCAAGCAGATGAGCAGGCAGGTGTCAGCGCAGCGGCTCAGCTGGCGATTATCAAGCAGATGAACAGGCAGGTGTCGCGCGGGCTCAGCTGGCGATTATCAAGCAGATGGTAGGCAGGTGTCCGCAGCTCAGCTGGCGAGTATCAGGCAGATGAGCAGGCAGGTGTCAAGCGGCTCAGCTGGCGAGTATCAGGCAGATGAGCAGGCAGGTGTCGCGGAGCTCAGCTGGCGATTATCAGGCAGATGAGCAGGCAGGTGTTACGCAGCTCGCTGGCGAGTATCGCAGATGAGCAGGCAGGTGTCGTGGCGGCTCAGCTGGCGATTATCAGGCAGATGAGCAGGCAGGTGTCCGCAGCGGCTCAGCTGCGATTATCAGGCAGATGAGCAGGCAGGTGTCGAGCGGCTCAGCTGGCGATTATCAGGCAGATGAGCAGGCAGGTGTCGCGTAGCTCAGCTGGCGAGTATCAGGCAGATGAGCAGGCAGGTGTCGCTGGGCTCAGCTGACGATTATCAGGCAGATGAGCAGGCAGGTATTATCAAACAGATGAGCAGGCAGGTGTGTTGCGTGGCTCAGCTGGCGATTATCAAGCAGATGAGCAGGCGGTGTCGCCCGGGCTCAGCTGGCGATTATCAAAGCAGATGAGCAGAGCAGGTGTCGCGGGGCTCAACTGGCGATTATCAAGCAGATGAGCAGGCAGGTGTCGCACGGCTCCGCTGGCGATTATCAGGCAGATGAGCAGGCAGGTGCTCGCGTTGGCTCAGCTGACGAGCAGTATCAAGCAGATGAGCAGCGGGCAGGTGTCGCGCGTGGCTCTCGGCTGGCGTTATCAAGCAGATGAGCAGGCAGGTGCGCGGGCAGCGCGGCTCAGCTAGGCGGTATCAGGCAGATGAGCAGGCAGGTGTGCGGCTCCGGCTGGCGAGTATCGGGCAGATGAGCAGGCAGGTGGCAGATGAGCGGCTCCGCTGGCGAATATCAGGCAGATGAGCAGGCGGGTGTCGCGGCATCAGGCAGATTAGTGCGCGCGGTGTCGCGTGGCTCGGCTGGCGAGTATCAGGCAGATGAGCAGGCGGGTGTCGCAGCG
>NW_027220420.1:0-5152 GCF_027580195.1 Bos mutus
GCTCTGCTTCTTGATTATTGCCTGCTGAGCTGCGTGATTCCTGCTTGCTCAGCTCCAGGATTATTGCCTGCTGAGCTGCGTGAGTCGTGCCTGCTCAGCTCCTTGATTACTGTCTGCTGAGCTGCGTGATTCCTGCCTGCTCAGCTCCAGGAGTATTGTCTGCTGGGCTGCAAGATTCGTGTCTGCTCAGTCACGGGTGTCAAGCCTGCTGAGTCACGTGTTTAGAGTCTGCTTAGCCACTTAATGGCAGTCTGCTCAGCTCCTTGATTTTTGCCAGCTGAGCTGCGAGATTCGTGCCTGCTCAGCTCCTTGATCTTTGCCTGCTGAGCTGTGTGATTCCTGCCTGCTCAGCTCCATGAGTATTGCCTGCTGAGCTGCATGATTGGTGTCTGCTGAGCTGCACCATTTGTGTCTGCTGAGCTGCACCATTGGTGTCTGCTGAGCTGCCCAAATTGTGTCAGCTCAGTCACGGGTGTAGAGCCTGCTGCGTCACGTGTTTAGAGTCTGCTTAACCACTTCATTACAGTTTGCTCAGCTCCTTGACGATTTCCTGCTCCTCTCCGTGAATAGTGCCCTCTTAGCCAAGTGATTAGTGCCTGCTCAGCTCTTTGATTGTGCCTCCTGAAGCGCGTGATCAGTGCAGTAGCCACGTGAGCCACGTGATCAGCGCCTCTCAGTCACGTGATCAGCGCCCCTCAGTCACGTGATCAGCGCCTCTCAGTCACGTGATCAGTGCCTCTCAGTCACGTGATCAGTGCATGCTCAGTCACGTGATCAGTGCCTCTCAGTCACGTGATCAGTGCCTCTCAGTCACGTGATCAGTGCATGCTCAGTCACGTGATCAGTGCATGCTCAGCCACGTGATCAGGGCCTGCTCAGTCACGTGATCAGGGTCTGCTGAATCAAGGGATTAGCGCTTGCTCAGCTGCATGCTTAATCCCTGCTCAGCTGCGTGACTCGTGCCTGATCAGCTGTGTGATTAGTCCCTGCTCAGCTGCGTGATTAGTGCCTGCTCAGGACCGGGTTAGGAGCCGGCTGAGTGACGTGATTAGAGTCTGCTTAGCCACTTCATGACAGTCTGCTCAGCTCCATGATTGTGCCTGCTAAGCTGCGTGATTCCTGCCTGCTCAGCTTCTTGATTTTTGCCTGCTGAGCTGCGTGATTGCCTGCTCAGCTCCATATTTATTGCCTGCTGAGCTGCGTGATTCCTGCCTGCTCAGCTTCTTGATTATTGTCTGCTGAGCTGCGTGATTCCTGTTTGCTAGCTCCATGATTTTTTTGCTGAGCTGTGCCTGCTCAGTCCCCAGGAGGAGCCGGCTGCGTGTGAGTCTGCTTATCCAGTTCATTGCCTGCTCAATTATTGCCTGCTGAGCTGCGTGATTCCTGAGTCAGTATTGCCTGTTTGATTTGCCAGCTCTGCTAGCCCCTGCTGAATTTGCAGTCTGCTCAGCTCCAGCTGATTTTTGCTGAGCCAGCTGATTATTGCCTGCTGAGCTGCCTGATTCCTGCCTGCTCAGCTCCTTGATCTTTGCCTGCTGAGCTGTGTGATTCCTGCCTGCTCAGCTCAGCTGAGTATTGCCTGCTGAGCTGCATGATTGGTGTCTGCTGAGCTGCACCATTTGTGTCTGCTGAGCTGCACCATTGGTGTCTGCTGAGCTGCCCAAATTGTGTCTGCTCAGTCACGGGTGTAGAGCCTGCTGCGTCACGTGTTTAGAGTCTGTAACCACCCTCAGTCACGTGATCAGCGCCTCTCAGTCACGTGATCAGTGCCTCTCAGTCACGTGATCAGTGCATGCTCAGTCACGTGATCAGTGCCTCTCAGTCACGTGATCAGTGCCTCTCAGTCACGTGATCAGTGCATGCTCAGTCACGTGATCAGTGCATGCTCAGCCACGTGATCAGGGCCTGCTCAGTCACGTGATCAGGGTCTGCTGAATCAAGGGATTAGCGCTTGCTCAGCTGCATGCTTAATCCCTGCTCAGCTGCGTGACTCGTGCCTGATCAGCTGTGTGATTAGTCCCTGCTCAGCTGCGTGATTAGTGCCTGCTCAGGACCGGGTTAGGGGCGGCTGAGTCTGCTGAGCTGCGTGATTCCTGCTTGCTCAGCTCCATATTTATTGCCTGCTGAGCTGCGTGATTCCTGCCTGCTCAGCTTCTTGATTGTGCATGCTGAGCTGCGTGATTCCTGTTTGCTCAGCTCCATGATTGTGCCTGCTGAGCTGCGTGATTCCTGCTTGCTCAGCTCCATGATTTTTGCTTGCTGAGCTGCATAATAAGTGCCTGCTCAGTCCCCAGAGAGAGGCCGGCTGAATCACGTGATTAGAGTCTGCTTATCCAGTTCATTACAGCCTTCAGCTCCAATTATTGTGCCTGCTAAGTTGCGTGATTCCTGCCTGCTCAGGTCCGTGAGTATTGCCTGCTGAGTTGCGTGATTCCTGCCAGCTCAGCTCCATGATTTGTGCCTGCTGAGCTGCGCGATTCCTGACTGCTAGCTTCTTGATTATTGGCTGCTGAGCTGCCTGATTCCTGCCTGCTCTGCTTCTTGATTGTGCCTGCTGAGCTGCGTGATTCCTGCTTGCTCAGCTCCAGGATTATTGCCTGCTGAGCTGCGTGAGTCGTGCCTGCTCAGCTCCTTGATTACTGTCTGCTGAGCTGCGTGATTCCTGCCTGCTCAGCTCCAGGAGTATTGTCTGCTGGGCTGCAAGATTCGTGTCTGCTCAGTCACGGGTGTCAAGCCTGCTGAGTCACGTGTTTAGAGTCTGCTTAGCCTTAATGGCAGTCTGCTCAGCTCCTTGATTTTTTGCCAGCTGAGCTGCGAGATTCGTGCCTGCTCAGCTCCTTGATCTTTGCCTGCTGAGCTGTGTGATTCCTGCCTGCTCAGCTCCATGAGTATTGCCTGCTGAGCTGCACCATTGGTGTCTGATTAGCTGCCCAAATTGTGTCAGCTCAGTCACGGGTGTAGAGCCTGCTGCGTCACGTGTTTAGAGTCTGTAACCACTTCATTACAGTTTGCTCAGCTCCTTGACGATTTCCTGCTCCTCTCCGTGAATAGTGCCCTCTTAGCCAAGTGATTAGTGCCTGCTCAGCTCTTTGATTATTGCCTCCTGAAGCGCGTGATCAGTGGTGATAGCCACGTGATCAGCGCCTCTAGCCACGTGATCAGCGCCTCTCAGTCACGTGATCAGCGCCCTCAGTCACGTGATCAGTGCCTCTCAGTCACGTGATCAGTGCCTCTCAGTCGTGATCAGTGCCTCTCAGTCACGTGATCAGTGCCTCTCAGTCACGTGATCAGTGCCTCTCAGTCGCGTGATCAGTGCCTGCTCAGTCACGTGATCAGTGCATGCTCAGTCACGTGATCAGTGCATGCTCAGCCGCGTGATCAGGGCCTGCTCAGTCACGTGATCAGGGTCTGCTGAATCAACGCTTGCTCAGCTGCATGTGATTAATCCCTGCTCAGCAGCGTGATTAGTGCCTGCTCAGGTGATCAGCTGTGTGTAGCGTGATTGATCACTTGATGAGTGTCTGCTCAGCTCCGTGATTGTGCCTGCTAAGTCCTTCTTGATTATTGCCTCAGCTGCGTGATTCCTGCTTGCTCAGCTCCATATTTATTGCCTGCTGAGCTGCGTGATTTCTGCCTGCTCAGCTTCTTGATTGTGCATGCTGAGCTGCGTGATTCCTGTTTGCTCAGCTCCATGATTATTGCCTGCTGAGCTGCGTGATTCCTGCTTGCTCAGCTCATGATGATTTTTGCCTGCTGAGCTGCATAATAAGTGCCTGCTCAGTCCGGCTGAATCACGTGATTAGAGTCTGCTTATCCAGTTCATTACAGCCTTCAGCTCCATGATTTGTGCCTGCTAAGTTGCGTGATTCCTGCCTGCTCAGCTCCGTGAGTATTGCCTGCTGAGTTGCGTGATTCCTGCCAGCTCAGCTCCATGATTGTGCCTGCTGAGCTGATTCCTGACTGCTCTTCTTGATTGGCTGCTGCTGCCTGCTGCCTGATTCCTGCCTGCTCTGCTTCTTGATTTGCCTGCTGAGCTGCGTGATTCCTGCTTGCTCAGCTCCAGGATTATTGCCTGCTGAGCTGCGTGAGTCGTGCCTGCTCAGCTCCTTGATTACTGTCTGCTGAGCTGCGTGATTCCTGCCTGCTCAGCTCCAGGAGTATTGTCTGCTGGGCTGCAAGATTCGTGTCTGCTCAGTCACGGGTGTCAAGCCTGCTGAGTCACGTGTTTAGAGTCTGCTTAGCCCTTAATGGCAGTCTGCTCAGCTCCTTGATTTTTGCCAGCTGAGCTGCGAGATTCGTGCCTGCTCAGCTCCTTGATCTTTGCCTGCTGAGCTGTGTGATTCCTGCCTGCTCAGCTCCATGAGTATTGCCTGCTGAGCTGCATGATTGGTGTCTGCTGAGCTGCACCATTTGTGTCTGCTGAGCTGCACCATTGGTGTCTGCTGAGCTGCCCAAATTGTGTCAGCTCAGTCACGGGTGTAGAGCCTGCTGCGTCACGTGTTTAGAGTCTGCTTAACCACTTCATTACAGTTTGCTCAGCTCCTTGGCGATTTCCTGCTCCTCTCCGTGAATAGTGCCCTCTTAGCCAAGTGATTAGTGCCTGCTCAGCTCTTTGATTATTGCCTCCTGAAGCACGTGATCAGTGCATGATAGCCACGTGATCAGCGCCTCTCAGTCACGTGATCAGCGCCCCTCAGTCACGTGATCGTGACGTGATCAGCGCCTCTCAGTCACGTGATCAGTGCCTCTCAGTCACGTGATCAGTGCATCTCAGTCACGTGATCAGTGCCTCTCAGTCACGTGATCAGTGCCTCTCAGTCACGTGATCAGTGCATGCTCAGTCGTGATCAGTGCATGCTCAGCCACGTGATCAGGGCCTGCTCAGTCACGTGATCAGGGTCTGCTGAATCAAGGGATTAGCGCTTGCTCAGCTGCATGCTTAATCCCTGCTCAGCTGCGTGACTCGTGCCTGATCAGCTGTGTGATTAGTCCCTGCTCAGCTGCGTGATTAGTGCCTGCTCAGGACCGGGTTAGGAGCCGGCTGAGTGGCGTGATTAAGTCTGCTTAGCCACTTCATGACAGTCTGCTCAGCTCCATGATTGTGCCTGCTAAGCTGCGTGATTCCTGCCTGCTCAGCTTCTTGATTGTGCCT
>NW_027220421.1:0-29057 GCF_027580195.1 Bos mutus
GGTGTGTCGTGCGGATCATCCGTGATCGTCTCTGTCCATTCGTTATTCCTGTCCTTTTGCTCGTGTCGCATCATTTCGTCACAGCGTGATCATTGCGTATCAGTTAATATTGATATGATTTTGTCGTCATGATGGTGATGTGTGCCGATCGTAATTGCGCGCGTCCGTCGTCCTGACGGCATGCGATCTGTCGTGCATTCTCTAGTGCTCGTGTCGGCAATACTGTGGCGCGTAAGTGATCGTTCACCTGTTATGATGATGTGTGATACCAGATATGATCTGTAGATTTCGTTGTATTATCGCGTATCTGGAACCGGATCGTGGTAGCCATTGTCGTGCGATCAGCTGTGTTTTATCGTCCGTGATTGGATCAGCCGTCGTGTGTCTGTCGTGAAGTCCGTTTCTGCGTCCTTTTTCTCCTTTCATTAGCTTGTGTACGTATCAGTGGATCGCGTAGAGATCGTCGTATCTTATGCCAGTTGCTCACTTACACTCCGTGTGATCAGTGCGCGATCAGCCACGTGATCAGTGCATGCACAGTCACGTGATCAGTGCATGATCAGCTTCGTGATCAGTGCATGATCAGCCACGTGATCAGTGCATGATCAGCCACGTGATCAGTGCATGATCAGTCACGTGATCAGTGCATGATCAGCCACGTGATCAGTCCATGCAGAGTCGCGTGATCAGTGTATGATCAGCACGTGATCAGTGTGCATGATCAGTCCGTGATCAGTGCATGATCAGCCACGTGATCAGTGCATGATCAGCCACGTGATCAGTGCATGATCAGTCACGTGATCAGTGCATGATCAGCCACGTGATCAGTGCATTCAGTCACGTGATCAGTGCATGATCAGTCATGTGCGTGATCAGTGCATGATCAGCCACGTGATCAGTGCATGATCAGCCACGTGATCAGTGCATGATCAGCCACGTGATCAGTGCATGCGCAAGTCACGTGATCAGTGCATGATCAGTCACGTGATCAGTGCATGATAGCAGCATCGTGATCAATGCATGTGCAGTCACGTGATTAGTGCATGTGCAGTCACGTGATCACTGTATGATCAGCCACGTGATCAGTGCCTGATCAGCCACGTGATCAGTGCATGATCAGCCACGTGATCAGTGCATGTCTGTCGTGTGCGTGATCAGTGCATGATATCACGTGATCAGTTCATGATCAGTCACGTGATCAGTGCATGATAGCCACGTGATCAGTGGCTGATCAGTGATCAGTGCGTGATCAGTGCAGTGCATGATCAGCCCCGTGATCAGTGCATGATCAGCCGCGTGATCAGTGCATGATCAGCCCGTGATCAGTGCATGATCAGCCACGTGATCAGTGCATGATCAGCCCCGTGATCAGTGCATGATTGCCACGTGATCAGTGCATGATCAGTCCGCGTGATCAGTGGCATCAGTCGTGATCAGTCAGTGATCATTGCTACGTGATCAGTGCATGATCAGCCACGTGATCAGTGCATGATAGCCACGTGATCAGTGCATGATCAGCCACGTGATCGGTGTGCATGATCAAGTCCGCGTGATCAGTGCATGATCAGCCACGTGATCAGTGCATGATCAGCCACGTGATCAGTGCATGATCAGTCAGTCACGTGATCAGTGCATGATCAGCCACGTGATCAGTGCATGATCAGCCACGTGATCAGTGCATGATCAGCCACGTGATCAGTGCATGATCAGCCATGTGATCAGTGCATGATCAGCCAGCGTGATCAGTGCATGATCAGTCACGTGATCGTGTGCATGATCATCAGTGCGTGATCAGTGCATGATCAGCCACGTGATCAGTGTGCATGATCAGCCACGTGATCAGTGCATGATCAGCCACGTGATCAGTGCATGATCAGTCACGTGATCAGTGCATGATCAGCCGTGATCAGTGCATGATCAGCCACGTGATCAGTGTGCATGATCAGCCCGTGATCAGTGCATGATCAGTCACGTGATCAGTGCATGATCAGCCAGGTGATCAGTGCATGATCAGCCGCGTGATCAGTGCATGATCAGTCACGTGATCAGTGCATGATCAGTCACGTGATCAGTGCATGATCAGCCACGTGATCAGTGCATGATCAGCCCGTGATCACGTGATCAGTGCATGATGATCAGCCACGTGATCAGTGCATGATGTGTCACGTGATCAGTGTGCATGATCAGCCCGCGTGATCAGTGCATGATCAGACCGTGATCAGTGCATGATCAGTCACGTGATCAGTGCATGATCAGCCACGTGATCAGTGCATGATCAGCCACGTGATCAGTGCATGATCAGCTCGTGATCAGTGCATGATCAGCCACGTGATCAGTGCATGATCAGCCGCGTGATCAGTGCATGATCAGCCGCGTGATCAGTGCATGATCAGTCCGTGATCAGTGCATGATCAGCCATGTGATCAGTGCATGATAGAGCCCGCGTGATCAGTGCATGATCAGCCACGTGATCAGTGCATGATCAGTCACGTGATCAGTGCATGATCAGCCACGTGATCAGTGCATGATCAGCACGTGATCAGTGCATGATCAGCCGCGTGATCAGTGCATGATCAGTCACGTGATCAGTGCATGATCAGTCAGCCGCGTGATCAGTGCATGATCAGCCACGTGATCAGTGCATGATCAGCCACGTGATCAGTGCATGATCAGTCACGTGATCAGTGCATGATCAGCCACGTGATCAGTGCATGATCAGCGCGTGATCAGTGCATGATCAGCCACGTGATCAGTGCATGATCAGTCCGTGATCAGTGCATGATCAGCCACGTGATCAGTGCATGATCAGCCATGTGATCAGTGCATGATAGTCGTGATCAGTGCATGATCAGCCACGTGATCAGTGCATGATCAGCCACGTGATCAGTGCATGATCAGCCGCGTGATCAGTGCATGATCAGCCACGTGATCAGTGCATGATCAGCCGCGTGATCAGTGCATGATCAGCCACGTGATCAGTGCATGATCAGTCACGTGATCAGTGCATGATCAGCCGCGTGATCAGTGCATGATCAGCCGTGTGATCAGTGCATGATCAGCCACGTGATCAGTGCATGATCAGCCACGTGATCAGTGCATGATCAGCCGCGTGATCAGTGCATGATCAGTCACGTGATCAGTGCATGATCAGCCACGTGATCAGTGCATGATCAGCCACGTGATCAGTGCATGATCAGTCACGTGATCAGTGCATGATCAGCCCGTGATCTGTGCATGATCAGCCACGTGATCAGTGCATGATCAGCCACGTGATCAGTTCATGATCAATCGCGTGATCAGTGCATGATCAGCCACGTGATCAGTGTGCATGATCAGCCAGGTGATCAGTGCATGATCAGCCACGTGATCAGTGCATGATCAGTCACGTGATCAGTGCATGATCATCAGTGCGTGATCAGTGCATGATCAGTGCGTGATCAGTGCATGATCGTGATCAGTGTGATCAGTGCATGATCAGTGCATGATCAGCCGTGATCAGTGCATGATCAGCCACGTGATCAGTGCATGATCAGTCGCGTGATCAGTGCATGATCAGCCACGTGATCAGTGCATGATCAGCCACGTGATCAGTGCATGATCAGCCACGTGATCAGTGCATGATCAGCCACGTGATCAGTGCATGATCAGTCACGTGATCAGTGCATGATCAGCCGCGTGATCAGTGCATGATCAGCCACGTGATCAGTGCATGATCAGTCCGCGTGATCAGTGCATGATCAGCCGCGTGATCAGTGCATGATCAGTCATGTGATCAGTGCATGATCAGCCACGTGATCAGTGCATGATCAGCCACGTGATCAGTGCATGATCAGTCACGTGATCAGTGCATGATCAGCCACGTGATCAGTGCATGATCAGCCGTGATCAGTGCATGATCAGTCCGTGATCAGTGCATGATCAGTCACGTGATCAGTGCATGATCAGCCACGTGATCAGTGTGCATGATCAGTCGCGTGATCAGTGTGCATGATCAGCCACGTGATCAGTGTGCATGATCAGCCGCGTGATCAGTGCATGATCTGCCGCGTGATCAGTGCATGATCAGTCACGTGATCAGTGCATGATCAGTCACGTGATCAGTGCATGATCAGCCACGTGATCAGTGCATGATCAGCCGCGTGATCAGTGCATGATCAGCCACGTGATCAGTGCATGATCAGCCCCGTGATCAGTGCATGATCGTCAGTCGCGTGATCAGTGCATGATCAGCGTGCGTGATCAGTGCATGATCAGCCACGTGATCAGTGCATGATCAGCCCGTGATCAGTGCATGATCAGTCCGCGTGATCAGTGTGCATGATCAGCCCGTGATCAGTGCATGATCAGTCCGCGTGATCAGTGCATGATCAGCCCGTGATCAGTGCATGATCAGCGCGTGATCAGTGCGTGATCAGTGCATGATCAGTCGTGATCGTGATGTGCATGATCAGTCCCGTGATCAGTGCATGATCAGCACGTGATCAGTGCATGATCAGTCGCGTGATCAGTGCATGATCAGCCACGTGATCAGTGCATGATCAGCCCGCGTGATCAGTGCATGATCAGTCACGTGATCAGTGCATGATCAGTCACGTGATCAGTGCATGCATCAGTCACGTGATCAGTGCATGATCAGCCACGTGATCAGTGCATGATCAGTCAGCGTGATCAGTGCATGATCAGCCGCGTGATCAGTGCATGATCAGCCACGTGATCAGTGCATGATCAGTCACGTGATCAGTGCATGATCAGCCCGTGATCAGTGCATGATCAGCCACGTGATCAGTGCATGATCAGCCACGTGATCAGTGCATGATCAGCCCGCGTGATCAGTGCATGATCAGCCGTGATCAGTGCATGATCAGCCACGTGATCAGTGCATGATCAGCCACGTGATCAGTGCATGATCAGCCGCGTGATCAGTGCATGATCAGCCACGTGATCAGTGCATGATCAGTCACGTGATCAGTGCATGATCAGCCACGTGATCAGTGCATGATCAGCCGCGTGATCAGTGCATGTCAGTGATCGTGATCAGTGCATGATCAGCCACGTGATCAGTGCATGATCAGCCCGCGTGATCAGTGCATGATCAGTCGCGTGATCAGTGCATGATCAGTCGCGTGATCAGTGCATGATCAGTCACGTGATCAGTGCATGATCAGCCCGTGATCAGTGCATGATCAGCCACGTGATCAGTGCATGATCAGTCGCGTGATCAGTGCATGATCAGCCACGTGATCAGTGCATGATCAGCCACGTGATCAGTGCATGATCAGCCACGTGATCAGTGCATGATCAGCCACGTGATCAGTGCATGATCAGTCCGCGTGATCAGTGCATGATCAGCCGCGTGATCAGTGCATGATCAGCCACGTGATCAGTGCATGATCAGTCGCGTGATCAGTGCATGATCAGCCACGTGATCAGTGCATGATCAGCCCGTGATCAGTGCATGATCAGTCACGTGATCGGTGTGCATGATCAGCCGCGTGATCAGTGTGCATGATCAGCCACGTGATCAGTGCATGATCAGGCGCGTGATCAGTGCATGATCAGTCACGTGATCAGTGCATGATCAGCCACGTGATCAGTGCATGATCAGTCCGCGTGATCAGTGCATGATCAGCCGCGTGATCAGTGCATGATCAGCCACGTGATCAGTGCATGATCAGCCACGTGATCAGTGCATGATCAGCCACGTGATCAGTGCATGATCAGCCACGTGATCAGTGCATGATCAGCCGCGTGATCAGTGCATGATCAGCCACGTGATCAGTGCATGATCAGCCACGTGATCAGTGCATGATCAGCCGTGTGATGTGCATGATGCAGCCGCGTGATCAGTGCATGATCAGCCGTGATCAGTGCATGATCAGTCGCGTGATCAGTGCATGATCAGTCACGTGATCAGTGCATGATCAGCCACGTGATCAGTGCATGATCAGCCGCGTGATCAGTGCATGATCAGCCCACGTGATCAGTGCATGATCAGCCACGTGATCAGTGCATGATCAGTCGTGCGTGATCAGTGCATGATCAGTCATCGTGATCAGTGCATGATCAGCCACGTGATCAGTGCATGATCAGTCACGTGTGATCGTGTGCATGATCAGCCGCGTGATCAGTGCATGATCAGCCACGTGATCAGTGCATGATCAATGGTCAGTGATCGTGATCAGTGCATGATCAGCCACGTGATCAGTGCATGATCAGCCGCGTGATCAGTGCATGATCAGCCACGTGATCAGTGCATGATCAGCCGCGTGATCAGTGCATGATCAGTCGCGTGATCAGTGCATGATCATCCACGTGATCAGTGCATGATCAGCCGCGTGATCAGTGCATGATCAGTCACGTGTGATCGTGTGCATGATCAGCCACGTGATCAGTGCATGATCAGCCGCGTGATCAGTGCATGATCAGTCACGTGATCAGTGCATGATCAGCCGCGTGATCAGTGCATGATCAGCCAGCGTGATCAGTGCATGATCAGCCACGTGATCAGTGTGCATGATCAGCCACGTGATCAGTGCATGATCAGCCGCGTGATCAGTGCATGATCAGTCGCGTGATCAGTGCATGATCAGCCGCGTGATCAGTGCATGATCAGCCACGTGATCAGTGCATGATCAGCCACGTGATCAGTGCATGATCAGTCACGTGATCAGTGCATGATCAGCCGCGTGATCAGTGCATGATCAGCCACGTGATCAGTGCATGATCAGCCCGCGTGATCAGTGCATGATCAGCAGCCGCGTGATCAGTGTGATCAGCCGCGTGATCAGTGCATGATCAGCCACGTGATCAGTGCATGATCCGTGATCGCGTGATCAGTGCATGATCAGTCACGTGATCAGTGCATGATCAGCCACGTGATCAGTGCATGATCAGCCGCGTGATCAGTGCATGATCAGCCACGTGATCAGTGCATGATCAGCCGCGTGATCAGTGCATGATCAGCCGCGTGATCAGTGCATGATCAGCCACGTGATCAGTGCATGATCAGTCCTCGTGATCAGTGCATGATCAGCCACGTGATCAGTGCATGATCAGCCACGTGATCAGTGCATGATCAGTCCGCGTGATCAGTGCATGATCAGCCACGTGATCAGTGCATGATCAGCCACGTGATCAGTGCATGATCAGCCGCGTGATCAGTGCATGATCAGCCGCGTGATCAGTGCATGATCAGTCCGCGTGATCAGTGCATGATCAGCCACGTGATCAGTGCATGATCAGCCACGTGATCAGTGCATGATCAGCCGCGTGATCAGTGCATGATGATCAGTCACGTGATCAGTGATCAGTGCATGATCAGCCACGTGATCAGTGCATGATCAGCCACGTGATCAGTGCATGATCAGCCCGTGATCAGTGCATGATCAGTCGCGTGATCAGTGCATGATCAGTCGCGTGATCAGTGCATGATCAGCCACGTGATCAGTGCATGATCAGCCACGTGATCAGTGCATGATCAGCCACGTGATCAGTGCATGATCAGCCACGTGATCAGTGCATGATCAGCCGCGTGATCAGTGCATGATCAGTCCATCGTGATCATGTGCATGATCAGTGCATGATCAGCCACGTGATCAGTGCATGATCAGCCGCGTGATCAGTGCATGATCAGCCACGTGATCAGTGCATGATCAGTCACGTGATCAGTGCATGATCAGTCGCGTGATCAGTGCATGATCAGCTGCGTGATCAGTGCATGATCAGGCACGTGTGATCAGTGCATGATCAGTCACGTGATCAGTGCATGATCAGCCGCGTGATCAGTGCATGATCAGTCGCGTGATCAGTGCATGATCAGCCGCGTGATCAGTGCATGATCAGCCACGTGATCAGTGCATGATCGATCGCGTGATCAGTGCATGATCAGTCGCGTGATCAGTGCATGATCAGCCACGTGATCAGTGCATGATCAGCCACGTGATCAGTGCATGATGCACGTGATCAGTGCATGATCAGCCGCGTGATCAGTGCATGATCAGCCCGCGTGATCAGTGCATGATCAGCCCGTGATCAGTGCATGATCAGCCACGTGATCAGTGCATGATCAGCCACGTGATCAGTGCATGATCAGCCACGTGATCAGTGCATGATCAGCCACGTGATCAGTGCATGATCAGTCACGTGATCAGTGCATGATCATCAGTCACGTGATCAGTGCATGATCAGCCACGTGATCAGTGCATGATCAGTCGCGTGATCAGTGCATGATCAGTCACGTGATCAGTGCATGATCAGCCACGTGATCAGTGCATGATCAGCCCCGTGATCAGTGCATGATCAGCAGCGTGATCAGTGCATGATCAGCCACGTGATCAGTGCATGATCAGTCGCGTGATCAGTGCATGATCAGCCACGTGATCAGTGCATGATCAGCCGCGTGATCAGTGCATGATCAGTCGCGTGATCAGTGCATGATCAGCCGCGTGATCAGTGCATGATCAGCCACGTGATCAGTGCATGATCAGTCGCGTGATCAGTGCATGATCAGCCGTGATCAGTACATGATCAACCATTGATCAGTGCATGTTAAGCCATGTGATCGGTGCATGCACGGTCGTGATCAGTGTATGATCAGCTTCGTGATCGGTACATGGTCAGCTCGTGATCGGTACGCGGTCGGAGCGCGTGAAGAAGTGCATGATCAGCCAAGTGATCAATGCATGATCTCCCCGCGGGATCAGTGCGCCGGTGTGCGTGAGCAGTGCGATCAGCAGCGTAATCATTGCATGTTCCAGCCCGCGTGATCAGTGCATGCAGAGTCCCGTGATCAGTGCATGATCAGCCACCTGATCCGTGAATGATCAACCAGGTGATCAGTGCATGTTCAACCTGGTGATCAGTGCATGATCAGTCCGTACTCAGCGTATGATCAGCAAGGTTATCAGTGCAAGCTCCAGCCAGGTGTTCGGTGCATGATCCGACACGTGTTCAGTGCATTATCAGTCCGTGATCAGTGCATGACCTGCGGGAGAGTGCATGTACTGCCAGTGATCAGTGGCATGTTCTTCATGTGATCAGTGCATGATCCGCAACGTGATTAGTGCATTTTTTCACCACGTGATCGGTGCATTTTCAGCCAGGTGATCAGTGCATGCACGATCCACGTGATCAGTGTCTGATCAGCCGTGATTAGTTCATGATCAGCCGCGTGATCAGTGCATGTGCAGTCGCGTGATCAGTACATGATCAGCCACGTGATCAGTACAAGAATCAGCCGAAGATCAGAGCATGGTCAGCCGTGATCAGTGTGATCGACCATATGTCGGTGCATGTGCGGTCACGTGATCAGTGCGGTGATCGGTTGTGATCAGTGCATGGTCAGCCACGTGATCGGTGTCTGATCCAGGCGCGTGATCGGTGCATGATCAGCCGCGTGATCGGTGCATTATCTCCACGGAGTCAGTGCAGGCATTCACGTGATCAGTGTATGATCAGCTAAATCATTGTGCATGTTCCAGCTTGCGTGATCAGTGCGCGAAGAGTCGCGTATCAGTGCCTTGATCAGCCAAGTGATCAGTGCGCTGATCAGCCCACGGGATCAGTGCATGATCCCAGCAACCTGAAAGTGCGTGTGATCAGTGCGTGATCGGTGCCTGTTCCCGCGTGATCAGTGCATGATCTCCACGTGATCAGTGCATGATCAGCTTCCGTGTCGGTGATGATCAGCCAGGTGATCAGTGCATGATCTCCCGCGTGATCAGTGCATGATAGCCGCGTGATCAGTGCAAGCTCAGCCACGTGAACGTGCATGTTCAACCGCGTGATCAGTGCATCATCTCCCGTGATCAGCCTATGATCAGCCCACGTGATCGGTGCATGATCAGCCACGTGATCAGTGCATGATCAGCCCGTGTTGGTGCATGATCAATACGTGATCAGTGCATGTTCAGCCGCGTGATCGGTGCATGATCTCCCTCGTGATCAGTGTATGATCAGCCGGGTGATCAGTGCATGATCGTACATGATTGGTGATCAGTGTGATCAGCCGTGATCAGTGCATGATCAGCCGCGTGATATGTGCATGATCTCCGCGTGATCAGTGCATGATCAGCTTCGTGATCAGTGCATGATCAGACACGTGATCAGTGCATTCAGGCGCGTGATCAGTGCATGATCAGTCACGTGATCAGTGCATGATCAGCCACGTGATCAGTGCATTATCAGCCACGTGATCAGTGCATGATCAGTAATGTGATCAGTGCATGATCAGTCGCGTGATCAGTGCATGATCTTCGTGGTCAGTGCATGTTCAGCCACGTGATCAGTGCATGATCAACCAGGTGATCGGTGCATGATCAGCCACGTGATCAGTGCATGATCAGCCGCGTGATCAGTGCAGATGATCGGCGTGATCAGTGCATGTTCAGCCGCGTGATCAGTGCATGTCAGCCACGTGATCAGTGCATGATCAGCCCGTGATCAGTGCATGATCAGCCACGTGATCAGTGCATGATGATAGCCCGCGTGATCAGTGCATGATCAGCCCGTGATCAGTGCATGATCAGGCCGTGATCGTGCATGATCAATCACGTGATCAGTGCATGATCAGCCCGTGATCAGTGCATGATCAGGCCGTGTTCAGTGCATGATCAGTCACGTGATCAGTGATGATCAGCCCGCGTGATGAGTGCATGATCTGCCTCGTGATCAGTGTATGATCAGCGGCGTGATCAGTGCATGATCAGCCACGTGATCAGTGCATGATCAGCCACGTGATCGGTGCATGATCAGCTCGCGTGATCGTGCATGATCAGTCCCCGCGTGATCAGTGCATCATCGGGCGTGATCATTGCATGATCAGTCTCGTGATCAGTGCATGATCAGCCGCGTGATCAGTGCATGATCAGCCGTGATCAGTGCATGATCAGCCCGTGATCAGTGCATGATCAGCCACGTGATCAGTGCATGATCAGGCGTGATCAGTGCATGATCAGCCGCGTGATCAGTGCATGATCAGCCCGTATCGTCATGATCTCACATGATGTACAATGCAGCCGCGTGGTCAGTGCATGATCAGCTTCGTGATCCGTGCATGATCAGCCGTGATCGTGGCATGATCGGGCGTGATCAGTGCATGATCAGCCACGTGATCAGTGCGCATGATCAGCCACGTGATCAGTGCATGGCCATGTGATCAGTGCATGATCAGTCACGTGATATGTGCATGATCAGCTTCGTGATCAGTGCATGGTCAGCCACGTGATCAGTGCATGATCAATCACGTGTTCAGTGCATGATCGGCCGTGATCAGTGTATGATCAGCCGCGTGATCAGTGCATGCTCAGCCGTGATCAGTGCATGATCAGCCGTGATCAGTGCATGATCGCCATGTGATCAGTGCATGATCAGCCGCGTGATCAGTGCATGTTCAGCCATCGTGATCAGTGCATGATCAGCCGCGTGATCAGTGCATGATCAGCCCGTGATCAGTGCATGTTCAGCCACGTGATCAGTGCATGATCAGTCACGTGATCAGTGCATGATCCGCCACGTGATCAGTGCATGGTCAGCCACGTGATCAGTGCATGATCAGGCGCGTGATCAGTGCATGATCAGCCCGTGATCAGTTCATGATCAGCCGTCGTGATCAGTGCATGATCGCCGCGTGATCAGTGTATGATCAGCCGTGATCAGTGCATGGTCAGCCGCGTGATCAGTGCATGATCAGCTTTGTGATCAGTGCATGATCAGCCGCGTGATCAGTGCATGATCAGCCCGCGTGATCGGTGCATGATCAGCCGCGTGATCAGTGTATGATCAGCAGCGTGATCAGTGCATGATCAGCCACGTGATCAGTGCATGATCAGCGTGATCAGTGCATGATCCTCTCGTGATCAGTGCATGATCAGCCCGTGATCAGTGCATGTTCAGCCCGCGTGATCAGTGCATGTGCACGTGATCAGTCAGATCCGTGATCAGTGCACGTGATCAGCCGTGATCAGTGCATGATCAGCCAGGTGATCAGTGCATGATCAGCAGCGTGATCAGTGCATGATCAGCCGCGTGATCAGTGCATGATCAGCCGCGTGATCGGTGCATGATCAGCCGCGTGATCAGTGCATGATCAGCCACGTGATCAGTGCATGATCAGCCACGTGATAAGTGCATGATCAGTGCGTGATCATGATCAGCTTCGTGATCAGTGCATGATCAGCCACGTGATCAGTGCATGATCAGCCCGTGATCAGTGCATGATCCGCCCGCGTGATCAGTGCATGATCAGTGATCAGTGATCATGCATGTGATCAGTGCATGATCAGCCACGTGATCAGTGCATGATCAGCCACGTGATCAGTGCATGATCAGTCACGTGATCAGTGCATGATCAGCCCGTGATCAGTGCATGATCAGCCACGTGATCAGTGCATGATCAGCCCGTGATCAGTGCATGATCAGCCACGTGATCAGTGCATGATCAGCCACGTGATCAGTGCATGATCAGCCACGTGATCAGTGCATGATCAGCCGCGTGATCAGTGCATGATCGCCACGTGATCAGTGCATGATCAGCCACGTGATCAGTGCATGATCAGCCGCGTGATCAGTGCATGATGCGCGTGATCAGTGCATGATCAGCCACGTGATCAGTGCATGATCAGCCCGCGTGATCAGTGCATGATCAGCCGCGTGATCAGTGCATGTTCAGCCCACGTGATCAGTGCATGATCAGTCGCGTGATCAGTGCATGATCAGCCACGTGATCAGTGCATGATCAGCCACGTGATCAGTGCATGATCAGCCGCGTGATCAGTGCATGATCAGCCACGTGATCAGTGCATGATCTCCCACGTGATCAGTGCATCAGTTTCGTGATCAGTGCATGATCAGTCACGTGATCAGTGCATGATCAGCCTCGTGATCAGTGCATGATCAGCCACGTGATCAGTGCATGATCAGCCACGTGATCAGTGCATGATCAGTCACGTGATCAGTGCATGATCAGCCACGTGATCAGTGCATGATCAGCCTCGTGATCAGTGCATGATCAGCCTCGTGATCAGTGCATGATCAGCCACGTGATCAGTGCATGATCAGCCACGTGATCAGTGCATGATCAGCCAGGTGATGAGTGCATGATCAGGCAAGTGATCAGTTCTTGATCAGGCGTGTGATCAATGCATGATCAGTCACATGATCAGTGTATGATCAGCCACGTGATCAGTGCATGATCAGCCACGTGATCAGTGTGCATGATCAGGCACGTGATCAGTGCATGATCAGCCACGTGATCAGTGCATGATCAGCCATGTGATCAGTGCATGCAGCCAGCTCGTGATCAGTGCATGATCAGCTGCGTGATCGTGCGTGATCAGTGCATCATCAGCCGCGTGATCAGTGCATGTTCAGCCGCGTGATCAGTGCATGATCAGTCACGTGATCAGTGCATGATCAGCCCGTGATCAGTGCATGATCAGCCACGTGATCAGTGCATGATCAGCCGCGTGATCAGTGCATGATCAGCCACGTGATCAGTGTGCATCACGTGTCCGTGATCAGTGCATGATCAGCCACGTGATCAGTGCATGATCAGCCACGTGATCAGTGCATGATCAGTCCGTGATCAGTGCATGATCAGCCGCGTGATCAGTGCATGATCAGCCACGTGATCAGTGCATGATCAGCCGCGTGATCAGTGCATGATCAGCCGCGTGATCAGTGCATGATCAGCCGCGTGATCAGTGCATGATCAGCCACGTGATCAGTGCATGATCAGCCGCGTGATCAGTGCATGATCAGCCGCGTGATCAGTGTGCATGATCAGCCGCGTGATCAGTGCATGATCAGCCGTGATCGCGTGATCAGCCACGTGATCAGTGCATGATCAGCCGCGTGATCAGTGCATGATCAGCCCCGTGATCAGTGCATGATCAGCCACGTGATCAGTGCATGATCAGCCGCGTGATCAGTGTGCATGATCAGCCCGTGATCAGTGCATGATCAGCCGCGTGATCAGTGCATGATCAGCCACGTGATCAGTGCATGATCAGCCCACGTGATCAGTGCATGATCAGTCACGTGATCAGTGCATGATCAGCCACGTGATCAGTGCATGATCAGCCACGTGATCAGTGCATGATCAGCCCGTGATCAGTGTGATCAGTGCGCGTGATCAGTGCATGATCAGCCGCGTGATCAGTGCATGATCAGCCACGTGATCAGTGCATGATCAGTGCGTGATCAGTGCATGATCAGCGTGATCAGTGCATGATCAGCCACGTGATCAGTGCATGATCAGCCGCGTGATCAGTGCATGATCAGCAGCCCGTGATCAGTGCATGATCAGCCACGTGATCAGTGCATGATCAGCCGCGTGATCAGTGCATGATCAGCCGCGTGATCAGTGCATGATCAGCCCGTGATCAGTGCATGATCAGCCGCGTGATCAGTGCATGATGATCAGCCGCGTGATCAGTGCATGATCAGCCACGTGATCAGTGCATGATCATCAGCCACGTGATCAGTGCATGATCAGGCGCGTGATCAGTGCATGCCGCGTGATCAGTGCATGATCAGTGCGTGATCAGTGCATGATCAGCCACGTGATCAGTGCATGATCAGCCACGTGATCAGTGCATGATCAGCCGCGTGATCAGTGCATGATCAGCCGCGTGATCAGTGCATGATCAGCCGCGTGATCAGTGCATGATCAGCCACGTGATCAGTGCATGATCAGCCGCGTGATCAGTGCATGATCAGCCGCGTGATCAGTGCATGATCAGCCACGTGATCAGTGCATGATCAGTCACGTGATCAGTGCATGATCAGCCGCGTGATCAGTGCATGATCAGCCGCGTGATCAGTGCATGATCAGCCACGTGATCAGTGCATGATCAGCCGCGTGATCAGTGCATGATCAGCCGCGTGATCAGTGCATGATCAGCCACGTGATCAGTGCATGATCAGCCCGCGTGATCAGTGCATGATCAGCCACGTGATCAGTGCATGATCAGCCACGTGATCAGTGCATGATCAGCCGCGTGATCAGTGCATGATCAGTCACGTGATCAGTGCATGATCAGCCCGTGATCAGTGCATGATCAGCCGCGTGATCAGATGTGATCAGCGCGTGATCAGTGCATGATCAGCCGCGTGATCAGTGCATGATCAGCCACGTGATCAGTGCATGATCAGCCACGTGATCAGTGCATGATCAGTCACGTGATCAGTGCATGATCAGCCGCGTGATCAGTGCATGATCAGTGCGTGATCAGTGCATGATCAGCCGCGTGATCAGTGCATGATCAGCCACGTGATCAGTGCATGATCAGCGCGTGATCAGTGCATGATCAGCCACGTGATCAGTGCATGATCAGCCACGTGATCAGTGCATGATCAGCCCGTGATCAGTGCAGTGCATGATCAGCCACGTGATCAGTGCATGATCAGCCGCGTGATCAGTGCATGATCAGCCACGTGATCAGTGCATGATCAGCCCACGTGATCAGTGCATGATCAGCCGCGTGATCGTGCATGATCAGTGCGTGATCAGTGCGTGATCAGTGCATCAGCCGTGATCAGTGCATGATCAGCCACGTGATCAGTGCATGATCAGCCACGTGATCAGTGCATGATCAGCCGCGTGATCAGTGCATGATCAGCCACGTGATCAGTGCATGATCAGTGCGTGATCAGTGATCAGTGCATGATCAGCCACGTGATCAGTGCATGATCAGTCACGTGATCAGTGCATGATCAGCCACGTGATCAGTGCATGATCAGCCACGTGATCAGTGCATGATCAGCCACGTGATCAGTGCATGATCAGCCCGCGTGATCAGTGCATGATCAGTCAGCCGCGTGATCAGTGCATGATCAGCGCGTGATCAGTGCATGATCAGCCGCGTGATCAGTGCATGATCAGCCGTGTGATCAGTGTGATCAGTGCGTGATCAGTGCATGATCAGCCACGTGATCAGTGCATGATCAGCCCGCGTGATCAGTGCATGATCAGCCGCGTGATCAGTGCATGATCAGCCGCGTGATCAGTGCATGATCAGCCGCGTGATCAGTGCATGATCAGCGCGTGATCAGTGCATGATCAGCCGCGTGATCAGTGCATGATCAGCCACGTGATCAGTGCATGATCAGCCGCGTGATCAGTGCATGATCAGCCGCGTGATCAGTGCATGATCAGCCCCGCGTGATCAGTGCATGATCAGCCACGTGATCAGTGCATGATCAGTGCGTGATCAGTGCATGATCAGCCACGTGATCAGTGCATGATCAGCCACGTGATCAGTGCATGATCAGCCACGTGATCAGTGCATGATCAGCCGTGATCAGTGTGCATGATCAGCCACGTGATCAGTGCATGATCAGCCACGTGATCAGTGCATGATCAGCCACGTGATCAGTGCATGATCAGCCGCGTGATCAGTGCATGATCAGTCACGTGATCGGTGCATGATCAGCCACGTGATCAGTGCATGATCAGCCCGCGTGATCAGTGCATGATCAGTGCGTGATCAGTGCATGATCAGTCACGTGATCAGTGCATGATCAGCCGCGTGATCAGTGCATGATCAGTGCGTGATCAGTGCATGATCAGCCCGTGATCAGTGCATGATCAGTCACGTGATCAGTGCATGATCAGCCGCGTGATCAGTGCATGATCATCACGTGATCAGTGCATGATCAGCTTCGTGATCAGTGCATGATCAGCCACGTGATCAGTGCATGATCAGCCGTGATCAGTGCATGATCAGCCGCGTGATCAGTGCATGATCAGCCGTGATCAGTGCATGATCAGCCACGTGATCAGTGCATGATCAGCCGCGTGATCAGTGCATGATCAGCCACGTGATCAGTGCATGCATGATCAGCCCGCGTGATCAGTGCATGATCAGCCGCGTGATCAGTGCATGATCAGCCACGTGATCAGTGCATGATCAGCCACGTGATCAGTGCATGAGTGATCGTGATGATCAGCGTGATCAGTGCATGATCAGTGCGTGATCAGTGCATGATCAGCCGCGTGATCAGTGCATGATCAGCCGCGTGATCAGTGTGCATGATCAGTGCCAGTCGTGATCAGTGCGTGATCAGTCATGATCCGCGTGATCAGTGCATGATCAGCCGCGTGATCAGTGCATGATCAGCCGCGTGATCAGTGCATGATCATCAGCCACGTGATCAGTGCATGATCAGCCGCGTGATCAGTGCATGATCAGTCACGTGATCAGTGGATGATCAGTCCGCGTGATCAGTGCATGTGCAGTCTCGTGATCAGTGTATGATCAGGCACGTGATCAGTGCATGACCAGTCACATGATCAGTGCATGATCAGCCACGTGAGCAGTGCATGATCAGGCACGTGGTCAGTGCATGTGCAGCCTCGTGATCAGTGCATGCACAGTGCATGATCAGTGTATGATCAGCTTCGTGATCAGTGCATGATCAGTCAGGAGAACAGTGCATGATCAGCCACGTGATCAGTGCATGATCAGTGCGTGATCAGTGCATGATGATCGCGTGATCAGTGCATGATCGTGTGATCAGTGCATGATCAGCCACGTGATCAGTGCATGATCAGTCCGCGTGATCAGTGCATGATCAGCCGCGTGATCAGTGCATGATCAGCCACGTGATCAGTCGCGTGATCAGTGCATGATGATCAGCCGCGTGATCGTGTGCATGATCAGCCCGTGATCAGTGCATGATCACCCCCGTGATATGTGCATGATCAGTTGCGTGATCAGTGCATGATCAGCCCGTGATCAGTGCATGATCAGCCACGTGATCAGTGCATGATCAGCCGCGTGATCAGTGTGCATGATCAGCCACGTGATCAGTGCATGATCAGCGCGTGATCAGTGCATGATCAGTCGTGATCAGTGCATGATCAGCCGCGTGATCTGTGATGATCAGCCCGTGTGATCAGTGCATGATCAGCCCGCGTGATCAGTGCATGATCAGCCGCGTGATCAGTGCATGTGATCAGTGCACGTGATCAGTGCATGATCAGCCACGTGATGTGCATGATCAGCCGCGTGATCAGTGCATGATCAGCCGCGTGATCAGTGCATGATCAGCCGCGTGATCAGTGCATGATCAGCCACGTGATCAGTGCATGATCAGCCGCGTGATCAGTGCATGATCAGCCGCGTGATCAGTGCATGATCAGCCGCGTGATCAGTGCATGATCAGCCACGTGTGATCAGTGTGCATGATCAGCCACGTGATCAGTGCATGCACAGTCACGTGATCAGTGTATGATCAGCTTCGTGATCAGTGCATGATCAGCCACGTGATCAGTGCATGATCAGCCACGTGATCAGTGCATGATCAGCCACGTGATCAGTGCATGATCTCCCACGTGATCAGTGCATGATCAGCCACGTGATCAGTGCATGATCAGCCACGTGATCAGTGCATGATCAGCCACGTGATCAGTGTGATCAGTGCATGATCAGTCACGTGATCAGTGTATGATCAGCTTCGTGATCAGTGCATGATCAGTCAGTGCGTGATCAGTGCGTGATCAGTCGTGATCAGTGCATGATCAGTGCGTGATCAGTGCATGATCAGTGCGTGATCAGTGCATGATCAGCCCCGTGATCAGTGCATGATCAGCCCCGTGATCAGTGCATGATCAGCCACGTGATCAGTGCATGATCAGCCACGTGATCAGTGCATGATCAGCCGCGTGATCAGTGCATGATCAGCCGCGTGATCAGTGTGCATGATCAGCCACGTGATCAGTGCATGATCAGCCACGTGATCAGTGCATGATCAGCCACGTGATCAGTGCATGATCAGCCGCGTGATCAGTGCATGATCGATCGCGTGATCAGTGCATGATCAGCCGCGTGATCAGTGCATGATCAGCCGTGTGATCAGTGCATCAGTCACGTGATCAGTGCTATGATCAGCCCGTGATCAGTGCATGATCAGCCACGTGATCAGTGCATGATCAGGCACGTGATCAGTGCATGATCAGCCCGCGTGATCAGTGCATGATGATCAGCCCGTGATGTGCGTGATCAGTGTGATCAGTGCATCAGTCACGTGATCAGTGCATGATCAGCCCGCGTGATCAGTGCATGACGTCAGCCAGTGCGTGATCAGTGCATGATCAGTGCCGCGTGATCAGTGCATGATCATCACGTGATCAGTGCATGATAGCCACGTGATCAGTGCATGATCAGCCGTGATCAGTGCATGATCAGCCGCGTGATCAGTCAGTGCATGATCAGCCGCGTGATCAGTGCATGATCAGCCGCGTGATCAGTGCATGATCAGCCACGTGATCAGTGCATGATCAGCCACGTGATCAGTGCATGATCAGCCCGTGATCAGTGCATGATCAGCCACGTGATCAGTGCATGATCAGCCACGTGATCAGTGCATGATCAGTCACGTGATCAGTGCATGATCAGCCACGTGATCAGTGCACGTGATCAGTGCATGATCGCGTGATCAGTGCATGATGATCAGCCCGTGATCAGTGCATGATCTCCCACGGGATCAGTGCATGATCAGCCACGTGATCAGTGCATGATCATGATGATCAGTGCATGAGCGCGCGTGATCAGTGCATGTTCAGCCACGTGATCAGTGCATGATCAGTGCGTGATCAGTGATCAGTGATCATCAGCTTCGTGATCAGTGCATGGTCAGCCAGGTGATCAGTGCATGATCAGGCGCGTGATCAGTGCATGATCAGTCGCGTGATCAGTGTGCATGATCAAGGTCATGATCGCGTGATCAGTGCGTGTTCAGTGCAGTGTCAGTCGCGTGATCAGTGTGATCATCCCGCGTCAGTGCGTGATCAGTGCATGATCAGCCGTGATCAGTGCATGATCAGCCACGTGATCAGTGCATGATCAGCCCGCGTGATCAGTGCATGATCAGCCGCGTGATCAGTGCATGATCCGCCCACGTGATCAGTGCATGATCAGCCCCGTGATCAGTGCATGATCTCCCCGTGATCATTGCATGTTCAGCCCGCGTGATCAGTGCATGCATCAGTCGTACTCAGCGTATCCGTGATCAGTGCCGTGATCAGTGCATGATCAGCCACGTGATCAGTGCATGATCAGGCACGTGTTCAGTGCACTATCAGTAATGTGATCAGTGGATGATCAGGTGCGTCGTGATCAGTGCATGGAGTGCCTCGTGATCAGTGTATGATCAGCCGCGTGATCAGTGCATTTTCAGCCACGTGATCAGTGCATTTTCAGCCCGTGTGATCAGTGCATGCAGTCACGTGATCAGTGCATGATCAGCCCGTGATCAGCGCATGATCAGCCACGTGATCAGTGCATGTACGGTCTCGTGATCAGTGTATGATCAGACACGTGATCAGTGCATGATCAGCCACGTGATCAGTGCATGATCAGCCTTGTGATCAGTGCATGCACAGTCACGTGATCAGTGTATGATCAGCCTTCGTGATTAGTTCATGATCAGCCACGTGATCAGTGTATGATCAACCACGTGATCAGTGCATGATCGTGCAGTGCATGATCAGTGCATGATCAGCCACGTGATCAGTGCATGATCAATCACGTGATCAGTGTGATCATGATCAGCCGTGATCAGTGCATGAGCCGCGTGATCAGTGCATGATCAGCGCGTGATCAGTGCATGATCAGCCGCGTGATCAGTGCATGATCAGCCGCGTGATCAGTGCATGATCAGCCGCGTGATCAGTGCATGATGCCATGCGCGTGATCAGTGCATGTCAGTCGCGTGATCAGTGCATGATCAGCCAGCGTGATCAGTGCATGATCAGTCCGCGTGATCAGTGCATGATCAGCCACGTGATCAGTGCATGATCAGCCGCGTGATCAGTGCATGATCAGCCGCGTGATCAGTGCATGATCAGCCGCGTGATCAGTGCATGATCAGTCACGTGATCAGTGCATGATCAGCCACGTGATCAGTGCATGATCAGCCCCGTGATCAGTGCATGATCGTGATCAGTGTGATCGTGATCCGTGCATGATCAGCCACGTGATCAGTGCATGATCAGCCCGTGATCAGTCAGTGATGATCAGTGCACGTGATCAGTGCATGATCAGCCCGTGATCAGTGCATGATCAGCCACGTGATCAAGTGCATGATCAGTCGCGTGATCAGTGCATGATCAGTCACGTGATCAGTGCATGATCAGCCGCGTGATCAGTGCATGATCAGTCAGCCCGTGATCAGTGTGTGATCGTGCGTGATCAGTGCATGATCAGCAGCGTGATCAGTGCATGATCAGCCGTGATCAGTGCATGATCAGCCACGTGATCAGTGCATGATCAGCCACGTGATCAGTGCATGATCAGCCGCGTGATCAGTGTGCATGATCAGCCACGTGATCAGTGCATGATCAGCCACGTGATCAGTGCATGATCAGCCCGTGATCAGTGCATGATCAGCCACGTGATCAGTGCATGATCAGTGATGCGTGATCAGTGCATGATCAGCCACGTGATCAGTGCATGATCAGCCACGTGATCAGTGCATGATCAGCCACGTGATCAGTGCATGATCAGCCGCGTGATCAGTGCATGATCAGCCGCGTGATCAGTGCATGATCAGCCCGCGTGATCAGTGCATGATCAGCCACGTGATCAGTGCATGATCAGCCGCGTGATCAGTGCATGATCAGTCACGTGATCAGTGCATGATCAGCCCGTGATCAGTGCATGATCAGCCGCGTGATCAGTGCATGATCAGCCGCGTGATCAGTGCATGATCAGCCACGTGATCAGTGCATGATCAGCCCGTGTCAGTGCATGATGCATGTGATCAGTGCCGTGATCAGTGTGATCAGTCATGATCAGCCCGTGATCAGTGCATGATCAGCCCGTGATCGTGATCATGTGCGTGATCAGTGCATGATCAGCCCGCGTGATCAGTGCATGATCAGTCACGTGATCAGTGCATGATCAGTCACGTGATCAGTGCATGATCAGTGCGTGATCAGTGCATGATCAGCCGCGTGATCAGTGCATGATCAGCCGCGTGATCAGTGCATGATCAGTCAGTGATCAGTGCATGATCAGTGCATGATCAGTGCGTGATCAGTGTGTCAGTGCGTGATCAGCGTGATCAGTGCATGATCAGCCCGTGATCAGTGCATGATCAGCCACGTGATCAGTGCATGATCAGCCCGTGATCAGTGCATGATCAGTCGCGTGATCAGTGCATGATCAGTGCGTGATCAGTGCATGATCAGCCACGTGATCAGTGTGCATGATCAGGCAGGTGATCAGTGCATGATCAGTCCACGTGATCAGTGCATGATCAGCCGCGTGATCAGTGCATGATCAGCCGCGTGATCGTGTGCATGATCAGTCACGTGATCAGTGCATGATCAGCCACGTGATCAGTGCATCAGCGTGATCCGTGATCAGTCGTGTGCATGTGATCAGTGCGTGTGATCGTGTGCATGATCAGCCACGTGATCAGTGCATGATCGTGATCAGCCATGTGATCATGTGATCAGTGCATGATCAGCCACGTGATCAGTGCATGATCAGCCGCGTGATCAGTGCATGATCAGCCGCGTGATCAGTGCATGATCAGCCGCGTGATCAGTGCATGATCAGTCACGTGATCAGTGCATGATCAGCCACGTGATCAGTGCATGATGCCGTGATCAGTGCGTGATCATCAGTGTGCATGATCAGTGCGTGATCAGTGCATGAGTCGTCGCGTGATCAGTGCATGATCAGTGCGTGATCAGTGCATGATCAGCCACGTGATCAGTGCATGATCATCAGCCCGTGATCAGTGCATGATCAGCCACGTGATCAGTGCATGATCAGCCACGTGATCAGTGCATGATCAGCCCGTGATCAGTGCATGATCAGCACGTGATCAGTGTGATCATCACGTGATCAGTGCATGATCAGTGCGTGATCAGTGCATGATCAGTCGCGTGATCAGTGCATGATCATCCACGTGATCAGTGCATGGTCAGCCACGTGATCAGTGCATGATCAGGCACGTGATCAGTGCATGATCAGTCGCGTGATCAGTGTGCATGATCAGCGTGGTCATGTGTGCATGCTCAGCGTGTGTTCAGTGCATGATCAGCCCGTGATCAGTGCATGATCTCCCGCGTGATCAGTGCATGATCAGCCGCGTGATCAGTGCATGTTCAGCCGTGATCAGTGCATGATCAGCCGCGTGATCAGTGTGCATGATCAGTGCATGATCAGCCACGTGATCAGTGCATGATCAGCCGCGTGATCAGTGCATGATCAGCCCGCGTGATCAGTGCATGATCAGCCGCGTGATCAGTGCATGATCAGCCGCGTGATCAGTGCATGATCCCCGTGATCAGTGCATGATCAGCCGCGTGATCAGTGCATGATCAGCCCGCGTGATCAGTGCATGATCGTGATCAGTGTGATCGTGTGCATGATCAGTCGCGTGATCAGTGCATGATGATCAGCCGCGTGATCAGTGCATGATCAGCCGCGTGATCAGTGCATGATCAGCCGCGTGATCAGTGCATGATCAGCCACGTGATCAGTGCAGTCATGTTCATGTGCATGTCAGTCAGCGTGATCAGTGCATGATCAGCCGCGTGATCAGTGCATGATCAGCCACGTGATCAGTGCATGATCAGCCACGTGATCAGTGCATGATCAGTCAGCGTGCGTGCATGATCAGCCACGTGATCAGTGCATGATCAGCCGCGTGATCAGTGTCATGATCAGTGCGTGATCAGTGCATGATCAGTCACGTGATCAGTGCATGATCAGTGCGTGATCAGTGCATGATCAGCCACGTGATCAGTGCATGATCAGCCGCGTGATCAGTGCATGATCAGCCCGCGTGATCAGTGCATGATCAGCCCCGTGATCAGTGCATGATCAGTGCGTGATCAGTGCATGATCAGCCGCGTGATCAGTGCATGATCAGCCCGTGATCAGTGCATGATCAGTCACGTGATCAGTGCATGATCAGCCGCGTGATCAGTGCATGATCAGCCACGTGATCAGTGCATGATCAGCCACGTGATCAGTGCATGATCAGCCCGCGTGATCAGTGCATGATCAGCCGCGTGATCAGTGCATGATCGATCCCGCGTGATCAGTGTATGATCAGCCCGTGATCAGTGCATGATCAGCCGCGTGATCAGTGCATGATCAGCCATGTGATCAGTGCATGATCAGCCGCGTGATCAGTGCATGATCAGCCACGTGATCAGTGCATGATCAGCGCGTGATCAGTGCATGATCATCAGTCCGCGTGATCAGTGCATGATCAGCCACGTGATCAGTGCGTGCATGATCAGCCACGTGATCAGTGCATGATCAGCCCGCGTGATCAGTGTGCATGATCAGCCGCGTGATCAGTGCATGATCAGCCCGCGTGATCAGTGCATGATCATCAGTGATCGTGATCAGTGCATGATCAGCCTCGTGATCAGTGCATGATCAGTCCACGTGATCAGTGCATGATCAGCGCGTGATCAGTGCATGATCAGTCGCGTGATCAGTGCATGATCAGCCACGTGATCAGTGCATGATCAGCCACGTGATCAGTGCATGATCAGCCCGTGATCAGTGCATGATCAGCCACGTGATCAGTGCATGATCAGCCGCGTGATCAGTGTGCATGATGCGTGATCAGCCGCGTGATCAGTGCATGATCAGTCACGTGATCAGTGCATGATCAGCCACGTGATCAGTGCATGATCAGCCGCGTGATCAGTGCATGATCAGCCACGTGATCAGTGCATGATCAGCCACGTGATCAGTGCATGATCAGCCCGCGTGATCAGTGCATGATCAGCCGCGTGATCAGTGCATGATCAGCCGCGTGATCAGTGCATGATCAGCCGCGTGATCAGTGCATGATCAGCCGCGTGATCAGTGCATGATCAGCCACGTGATCAGTGCATGATCAGCCCGTGATCAGTGCATGATCAGCCGCGTGATCAGTGCATGATCAGTGATCGTGATCAGTGCATGATCAGCCCGCGTGATCAGTGCATGATCAGCCACGTGATCAGTGCATGATCAGCCGCGTGATCAGTGCATGTGATCAGCCGCGTGATCAGTGATCAGTGCATGATCAGCCACGTGATCAGTGCATGATCAGCCACGTGATCAGTGCATGATCAGCCCGCGTGATCAGTGCATGATCAGCCCGTGATCAGTGCATGATCAGCCACGTGATCAGTGCATGATCAGCCGCGTGATCAGTGCATGATCAGCCGCGTGATCAGTGCATGATCAGCCACGTGATCAGTGCATGATCAGCTTCGTGATCAGTGCATGATCACGCGTGATCGCGTGATCAGTGCATGATCAGTCGCGTGATCAGTGCATGATCAGCCACGTGATCAGTGCATGATCAGCCACGTGATCAGTGCATGATCAGCCCGTGATCAGTGCATGATCAGTCGCGTGATCAGTGCATGATCAGCCACGTGATCAGTGCATGATCAGCCACGTGATCAGTGTATGATCAGCCGCGTGATCAGTGCATGATCAGCCACGTGATCAGTGCATGATCAGCCCGTGATCAGTGCATGATCAGCCGCGTGATCAGTGCATGATCAGCCGCGTGATCAGTGCATGATCAGCCGCGTGATCAGTGCATGATCAGTCACGTGATCAGTGCATGATCAGCCGTGTGATCAGTGCATGATCAGCCACGTGATCAGTGCATGATCAGCCACGTGATCAGTGCATGATCAGCCCGTGATCATGTGTGCATGATCAGCCGCGTGATCAGTGCATGATCAGCCGCGTGATCAGTGCATGATCAGCCGCGTGATCAGTGCATGTTCAGTCACGTGATCAGTGCATGATCAGCCATCGTGATCAGTGCATGATCAGCCACGTGATCAGTGCATGATCAGCCCGTGATCAGTGCATGATCAGTCACGTGATCAGTGCATGATCAGCCACGTGATCAGTGCATGATCAGCCACGTGATCAGTGCATGATCAGCCACGTGATCAGTGCATGATCAGCCCCGTGATCAGTGCATGATCAGCCGCGTGATCAGTGCATGTTCGTGATCACGTGATCAGTGTGATGTGCATGATCAGCCACGTGATCAGTGCATGATCAGCCACGTGATCAGTGCATGATCAGTCGCGTGATCAGTGCATGATCAGCCACGTGATCAGTGCATGATCAGCCACGTGATCAGTGCATGATCAGCCACGTGATCAGTGCATGATCAGCCGCGTGATCAGTGCATGATCAGCCAGCGTGATCAGTGCATGATCAGCCCCGTGATCAGTGCATGATCAGCCCGCGTGATCAGTGCATGATCAGCCACGTGATCAGTGCATGATCAGCCACGTGATCAGTGCATGATCAGCCACGTGATCAGTGCATGATCAGCCGCGTGATCAGTGCATGATCAGCCACGTGATCAGTGCATGATCAGCCACGTGATCAGTGCATGATCAGCCGCGTGATCAGTGCATGATCAGCCACGTGATCAGTGCATGATCAGCCACGTGATCAGTGCATGATCAGCCGCGTGATCAGTGCATGATCAGCGCGTGATCAGTGCATGATCAGTCACGTGATCAGTGCATGATCAGTCGTGATCAGTGCATGATCAGCCACGTGATCAGTGCATGATCAGCCCGCGTGATCAGTGCATGATCAGCCACGTGATCAGTGCATGATCAGCCACGTGATCAGTGCATGATCAGCCGCGTGATCAGTGCATGATCAGTCCGCGTGATCAGTGTGCATGATCAGCCCGCGTGATCAGTGCATGATCAGTCACGTGATCAGTGCATGATCAGCCGCGTGATCAGTGCATGATCAGCCGCGTGATCAGTGCATGATCAGCCGCGTGATCAGTGCATCAGCCCGTGATCAGTGCATGATCAGTGCGCGTGATCAGTCAGTCAGCCATGTGATCAGTGCATGATCAGCCGCGTGATCAGTGCATGATCAGCCACGTGATCAGTGCATGATCAGCCCGTGATCGTGTGCATGATCAGCCACGTGATCAGTGCATGATCAGCCACGTGATCAGTGCATGATCAGCCACGTGATCAGTGTGCATGATCAGCCGCGTGATCAGTGCATGATCAGCCGCGTGATCAGTGCATGATCAGCCACGTGATCAGTGCATGATCAGCCACGTGATCAGTGCATGATCAGCCGCGTGATCAGTGCATGATCAGCCACGTGATCAGTGCATGATCAGCCACGTGATCAGTGCATGATCAGCCCGCGTGATCAGTGCATGATCAGCCACGTGATCAGTGCATGATCAGCCGCGTGATCAGTGCATGATCAGCCCGCGTGATCAGTGCATGATCAGCCCGTGATCAGTGCACGTGATCAGCGTGCATGATCAGTCGCGTGATCAGTGCATGATCAGCCACGTGATCAGTGCATGATCAGCCCACGTGATCAGTGCATGATCAGCCCGCGTGATCAGTGCATGATCAGCCACGTGATCAGTGCATGATCAGCCACGTGATCAGTGCATGATCAGCCCGTGATCAGTGCATGATCAGCCACGTGATCAGTGCATGATCAGCCGCGTGATCAGTGCATGATCAGCCGCGTGATCAGTGCATGTTCAGCCGCGTGATCAGTGCATGATCAGCCACGTGATCAGTGCATGATCAGCCTTCGTGATCAGTGCATGATCAGCCGTGATCAGTGTGATCAGCCCGCGTGATCAGTGTGATCAGCCGCGTGATCAGTGCATGATCAGCCCGCGTGATCAGTGCATGATCAGCCGCGTGATCAGTGCATGATCAGCCGCGTGATCAGTGCATGATCAGCCCGTGATCAGTGCATGATCAGCCGCGTGATCAGTGCATGATCAGCCGCGTGATCAGTGCATGATCGATCGCGTGATCAGTGCATGATCAGCCGCGTGATCAGTGCATGATCAGCCCGTGATCAGTGCATGATCAGCCGCGTGATCAGTGCATGATCAGCCACGTGATCAGTGCATGATCAGCCCGTGCGTGATCAGTGCATGATCAGCCGCGTGATCAGTGCATGTTCAGCCGCGTGATCAGTGCATGATCAGCCGCGTGATCAGTGCATGATCAGCCGTGATCAGTGCATGATCAGCCGCGTGATCAGTGCATGATCAGTCCCGTGATCAGTGCATGATCAGCCACGTGATCAGTGCATGATCAGCCCGTGATCAGTGCATGATCAGCGTGATCAGTGCATGTTCAGCCACGTGATCAGTGCATGATCAGCCGTGATCAGTGCATGATCAGCCACGTGATCAGTGCATGATCAGCCGCGTGATCAGTGCATGATCAGCCACGTGATCGGTGCATGATCAGTCCGTGATCAGTGCATGATCAGCCGCGTGATCAGTGCATGATCAGACCCGCGTGATCAGTGCATGATCAGCCACGCGTGATCAGTGCATGATCAGGCCCGTGATCAGTGCATGATCAGCCGCGTGATCAGTGCATGATCAGCCCGTGATCAGTGCATGATGATCGCGTGATCAGTGCATGATCAGTCGCGTGATCAGTGCATGATCTCCGGCGTGATCAGTGCATGATCAGCCGCGTGATCAGTGCATGATCAGTTTCGTGATCAGTGCATGATCAGCCACGTGATCAGTGCATGATCAGCCACGTGATCAGTGCATGATCAGTCGCGTGATCAGTGCATGATCAGCCTTCGTGATCAGTGCATGATCAGCCACGTGATCAGTGCATGATCAAGCGTGCGTGATCGTGATCGGTGCATGATCAGCCCGTGATCAGTGCATGATCAGCCACGTGATCAGTGCATGATCAGGCACGTGATCAGTGCATGATCAGTCCGCGTGATCAGTGCATGATCAGTGCATGCAGCGCGTGATCAGTGCATGATCAGCCCGTGATCAGTGCATGATCAGCCCCGTGATCAGTGCATGATCAGCCAGCGTGATCAGTGCATGATCAGCCCGTGATCAGTGCATGATCAGTCATGTGATCAGTGCATGATCAGCCCGTGATCAGTGCATGTGCGGTCTCGTGATCGGTGTATGATAGTGCATTGATCAGGTGTGTGAACAGTGCATGATCGCCCGTGATCAGTGCATGATCGGTGGTGATCAGTGCGCGATCAGCC
>NW_027220422.1:0-54845 GCF_027580195.1 Bos mutus
GTCTGATGAACTATGGATGGTGGTTCATGACATTGTACAGGTGACAGGGATCAAGACCATCCCCAAGAAAAGAAATGCAAAAAGGCAAAATGCATGCCTGAGGAAGCCTTTAAAAATAGCTGTGAAATGAAGAGAAATGAAAGGCAAAGTAGAGAAGGAAAGATATACCCATTTGAATACAGAGTTTCAAAGAATAGCAAGGAGAGATAAGAAAGCCTTCCTTAGTGATCAGTGCAAAGAAATAGAGGAAAGCAATAGAATGGGAAAGACTAGAGATCACTTCAAGAAAATTTGAGATACCAATGGAATATTTCATGCAAAGATGGGCACAATAAGGATAAAAATGTTATGGACCTAACAGAAGCAGAATATATTAAGAAGAGGTGGCAAAGAATACACAGAGGAACTGTACATCAAAGATCTTCACAACCCAAATAATCATAATGATGTGATCACTCACCCAAATCCAGACATCTTGGAATGTGAAGTCAAGTGGGCCTTAAGAAGCATCACTATGAACAAAGTTAGTGGAAGTGATAGAATTGCAGTTGAGCTATTTCAATTCCTAAAAGATTATGCTATGGAAGTGCTGCACTCGATATGTTAGCAAATTTGAAAAACTGAGCAGTGACCCAGAACTGGAAAAGGTCAGTTTTCATTACAATCCCAAAGAAAGGCAATGCCAAAGAATGCTCAAACTACCGCACAATTTCACTCATCTCACACGCTAGTAAAGTAATGCTAAAAATTCTCCAAGCCAGGCTTCAGCAATACATGAACCATAAACTTCCAGATGTTCAAGCTGGTTTTTGAAAAGTCAGAGGAACCACAGATCAAATGGCCAACATCCGCTGGATCAGCAATAAACAAGGGAATTCCAGAAAAAATCTACTTCTGTTTTATTGACTATTCCAAAGACTTTGACTGTGTGGATTACAATAAACATTGGGAAATTCTGAAAGAGATGGCAATACCAGAGCAGCTGACCTGCCTTTTGAGAGGCCTCTATGCAGGTCAGAAAGCAACAGTTTGAACGGGACATGGAACGACTGGTTCCACATAGGAAAAGGAGTATGTCAAGGTTGTATATTGTCACTCTGCTTATTTAACTTCTATGCAGAGTACCTCATAAGAAACACTGCTGGATGAGGCACAAGCTAGAATCAAGTTTGCCAGGAGAAATAACCTCAGATATGCAGATGACACCACCCTTATGGCAGAAAGGGAAGAACTAAAGAGCCACTTAATGGAATTGAAAGAGGAGAGTAAAACGTTGGTTTAAAGCTCAGCATTCTGAAAACTAAGATCATGACATCTGATCCCATCACTTTATGGCAAATAGATGGGCAATCAGTGTTTGACTTTCCTTTGAAGGGCTCCAGAATCACTGCAGATGGTGATTGAAACCATGAAATTCAAAGATGCTTACTCTTTGGAAGTAAAGTTATGACCCACCTAGGCAGCATATAAAAAGCAAAGACATTACTTTGCCAACAAATGTCTGTCTAGTAAAACTATGGTTTTTCTAGTAGTCATTTATGGATATGAGAGTTGGACTATAAAGAAATTGAGCATCAAAAAATTGATGCTTTTGAACTGTAGTGTTGGAGAAGTCCCTTAAGAGTCCCTTGTACTGCAAGGAGATCCGACAAGTCCATCCTAAAGGAGATCAGTCCTGAATATTCATTGGAAGAACTGATGCTGAAGCTGAAACTCCAATACTTTGGCCACCTGATGTGAAGAGCTGACTCATTTGAAAAGACCCTGATGCTGGAAGAGATTGAGGTCCAGAGGAGAAAAGTAGGACAGAGGATGAGATGGTTGGATGGCATCACTGACTCAGTGGACATGAGTTGCAAAAACTTTGGGAGTTGGTGATTGACCGGAAGGCCTTATGTGCTGCAGTCCATGGGGTTGCAAAGAGTCAGACCCAACTGAGTGACTGAACTTAGAAGACTTCCTTGTAATTTTCTTGAGTGTGTTCTTGTTTTGCTGGAAGATTAGCATGGGTTGTCTTGCACTGGAGCTTGCTGCTTTTGGATGGAGCTTGCTTTCAGTGTAGGCATGTACCCTTTTGGATGGGATCTTGTCTATCACTATTCCCTGGGGCCAGGGGTTCTATTATGGTCCAAAGTTCTGGAGCTGAGCTACCTGCCTCTGGTTTTTGGTCCCCCTCTTTCAGTGCCCTCAAGAGTACACTTTCAACATTGCACAGAAGACAAAACCCCATGTTACAGGGGAAATAACTCCGCAACCTGAACAGTCAAAGAGATTCACAGCATTATATATAGAAAAGAAGAGGAAAGAGCTAGATAGAGGTGATCAGGAGGAGAAAAGAAACTCAAAAAGAAAGAACAATCAAGCCTGTAATCAATTCCCTGAGAGAAAATGGATATTAAAAATAGACTCTTAATGCTACAAAATTAATAACAAGTATCAGAAAGCAAAATTTTAAAAATCTAAACTAGAATTTGGACTCCCAAATGTACAATATAAAATAAACTGAAACATAATCAAACACAAAAATTAGAAAAAATATTGTGGGGTCAGTTCAGTGTCAGGTTATCCCTTGTTCTACCTTGCACTTTTTCTCAAAGTCCGCAATTGTCCTTAAATGCAATTTTACTGCTTGATTTTAATCTATTGCACCTGCCACTTCTGGAGTGGCTCTCCTGTCTTATCTTTACTTAGGCTGGCCTCCTCTGCTTGCAAGTCTCTGCAATGTCTAATCTAAGCCCTGATAGGAAGAGGTAACAGTAGACCCTATTTAGGGTCATTTGTTCTGTTGTGCTGTGGAGAGGCAGGAACCCTGCAAACAAATACTGCTGGGATTTGTGGGGAGCCCTTGTAGTGAATGGACAGCAGAGGGTCTGCCAAAGTCCAAGGTGATGTGCACTTCTCAGGTCCAACCACTCAAGCTCCTGGGTGCCCCATGAGGGCACAGTTATAGGAAGGCCATGTATCTCATGCACTTCCCAGGCCCAAGGTACCTAGGGTCTGTCCTGTGCTAGGGGTGCAGTCCCAGGTTGGCCGTGTGTCTCCTGCACTTCCCAGGTCCAAGATGCTCAGATTCCCAGGTGTTCTTGAAGGCCCAGTCCCAGTTGAGCCGTGTATCTCTTGCTCTGCCCAGGCCCAAGCAGTCCAGACTCCCCAGTTCTCTGCCAGGGCACAGTCCCAGGTGGGTACTTTGTCTCCTGCACTTCCAAGGGCCAAGCTGCTCATATTTCTGGGTGTTCTATTAATGCCCAGTCCCAGTTGAGCCATGCATCTCCTGCTCTTCCCAGGCCAAAGTGGCCTGGTGTTCTGCCCGAACATAGTCCCAGGTGGGCTTTTTGTCTAATGCACTTCCCAGGTCCAAGCTGCTCAGGTTCCAGGATGTTCCAGAGTACAATGTTCCAGAGAGCCACTCAGGCTCTCAGGATGGCTGTGATGTCATAATCTCTGGTAGGCTATGTTTTTTGTGCACTGCTCAGGTTCATTCTGGTCATTTTCTCAGATAATCCACAAGGATACAGTCCATGCATGGTGAGCTGTGCATCTCCTCAGAGGAGATGCTCTCAGGTTATGACACTCTTGGCAGGTGTAAACTGTCCCAGATCCCTGGAAGCCATGGTTAGAGGCTGCTCCTTGATAGATTCTGCTCACAGCTTGGCAGGAGATGCAGTCTCCTGGGCCTAAAAGGTTATAGCCTTCTGCCTCTGGTTGTCAACATTCTGAATCTTTGCCTCCTGGGAGGGCCATAATGGAAGATAGCTTGCTCTCCTTCTGTAAATACTAGGGCACAGTCTGTTCTTTAAGCAGGTCATGGGTTGCAGTGTGGTCTTTGAGCCTTCTCATGGGAACATTCCTTTTCTTTTTATATTTTTTTCTCTCTGGCATGATGTGCTTCAGCCTGCTACATCACATTAGTTCTCTTAGCATGTCCTCAGAGCATTCAAACCTCATCTTTTTTCTAAAGACTGAAGATGCAGAGGGTGCCTCTTTACATAGCCCCCACTCATTGTGAGTGGACACGAGACTTTGGGGCAATTCTCTACTAATAATTGCCTTTTTGGCTTGAATTCTGAGATGATTTTTGTTTTGTGTGGGGGAGGGGGCGCGGGGAGGTAGTTATACTGCCCTCTGAGATTCTAAAGTGGGCCACTGAGTCAGCCTCTGAGAAGGTTTCCTGTGGTATGGAAACTTCTCCTTCTCTAATAGCTTAAGATGGATAGTGCCCGATTCAAGATCTATGAAGAAGAAGATTTAACTTCAGGACCAAGGACCAGGCTTGATCATTCAAGAGCTCTTGCATAGCAGAGTTTTATTAAAGTAAGAAAAGGAACAGAGAAAGCTTCTGACATGGACATCAGAAGAGGGCTGGAGAATGCCACCCTTACTAGTGTGAGCAAGGGAGTTACATACATTTTAATTTAGTGATTATAATAAATCAAAAGAATGTCTCAAGTTTGTGAAAATTTTACCAGACATACTCCCACAATTTATATTTTAGGATAACAGGATTAGTATTTAACAATAGAAAGATCCTACCAGACCCACTCCCATTATATAGCTACTAAAATATTAGGATTCATCAGAAGGTTTTCAGGGAGGAGAAACTGTCCTCAAGCATGATACATGTTGCTATATAATCCCAATTACAGAGTTTAAACTGAGTTGTTTGCTATGTAATCATCAATTCCATGGGTAAAGGGGAAAAAAAAAACACAACATTTTATATAACTAAGACTAAGGAATATAGAGAAAAACAAACAAGCAAGCAAGCAAACATGTTTGCCCTTGTCTCCTCCTTGAGAATTCCAGAACCCTATCTCCTCCTCAAGAATCCAGACACTTTTCTCCTCTTTGGGGAGGGCAGACTTCTTATCAATCTGCCTAGGAATTGACTCTCTATCCCCAACACAAGTTCAGTTCAGTTGCTCAGTCGTGTCCAACTATTTGTAACCCCAAGAACTGTGGCACACCAGGCTCCTCTGTCCATCACCAACTTCCATAGCTTGCTCAAACTCATCTCCATTCAGTCTGTGATTGACTCAATCTCATCCTCTGTCATCTTGTTCTCCTTCTGCCTTCAATCTTTCCCAGCACTGGGGGTCGTTAGCAAGAGTCAGTTCTTTGCATCAGGTGGCCAAAGTATTGTAGCTTCAGCTTTAACATCAGTCCTTCCAATAAATATTCAGGAATGAATTTCTTACTGACTAATTTTATTCCCTTGCTGTCCAAGGAACTCTCAAGAGTCTTCTCCAACACCACACTTCAAAAGCATCAATTTTTCAGGGCTCAGCTTTCTGTATAGTCCAACTCTCACATCCATGCATGACTACTGGAATAATTATAGCTTGGACTACAAAGAATTTTGTTGGCAAAGCAATGTCTCTGTTTTTAAATATCCTGTCTAGGTTGATCATAGTTTTTCTTCCAAGAAGCAAGTATCTTTTAATTTTATGCTGCAGCCACCATCTACAGTGATTTGGAGCCAAGAAAATAAAGTCTCTCAGCATTTCCATTGTTTCCTCATCTACTTGCCATGAAATCATGGGACCAGAATCCATGATCTTCATTTTTGAATGTCAAGTTTTAAGCCAGCTTTTTAACTCATTTCATCAAGAGGTTCTTTAGTCCCTCTTCACTTTCTGATATATGGGTTTTGTCATCTGTGTATCTGAGGTTATTGCTATTTTCTCCCAGCAATTTTGATTCCAGATTGTGCTTCATCCAGTCTGGCATTTCACATGATGTGCTCTGCATCTAATTTAAATAATCAGGTTTACAATTCAGAACCAGTCCATTGTTGCATGTCTGGTTCCATAATCAGTCTCTATCCCTAAATCCTTTGTCTCTCTTTTCTTGTTTATCTCTTCTCCTACGTCATTATGAGCAAATTGATTGGCCTTTCTGGTGTCCTTTGCCAGCATATAGAACTAGTTTAGTGAAAGTTACTCCATATCCTGACAATCTGTTGAGGTATTTACTGGGGAAAAATTGAACTCCGTCTCATATGTCACTGCCAACTTAGGACCAGTCTACAGAGTTTAGATTCAAAGGTATGCATTCTTCCACTCCTAAGCAAGTACTCTAAAGTAGGCATACTGTCAATATAATACCATCAAGTACTACTGAGCTCACAGTGTGAAACATGCATGCATCGAAGCTACTAAGCTCACCCTCTGTAGTATGCATCCAGCAACTACTTAGTTTGCATTCTGAAGTATGCTCCTTACCAGTGTTGTGCGCCACTCTGTGGCAATTATGCCACAACTCATGATCTGGCACTCATGAGCGTATGAACCACTACTTCTGATTATCCATGCAGCAACTACTGAGGTTGAAATCACGACTTTGCATTCTGCTTTTTTACTGCTTTTACTGAGAATTGAATTAGAACAGGTATACTAATTAGCTTGCACTCTGGAACATACATTACAACTCTAGAACATAATTATCACAACCAAGTGTGCCTGAGCTCTGGACCTGGCATGCCATAATGACTGAAAATGCAAGAAGCTTTTCACCACTACTGACCCCTGATTTCAAACCACTGCTGCTGCTGCTAAGTCACTTCAGTCCTGTCCGACTCTGTGTGACTGCATAGACAGCAGCCCACCAGGCTCCCCTATCCCTGGGATTCTCCAGGCGAGAATACTAGAGTGGGTTGTCACTTCCTTCTCCAATGCATGCATGCATGCTAAGTCGCTTTAGTCTTGTCCGACTCTGTGTGAACCTATGGAGAGCAGCCCACCAGGCCCCTTGTCCACAGGATTCTCCAGGCAAGAACATTGGAGCGGGTTGCCATTTCCTTCTCCGATTTCAAACCACACATGCTACAAACACGAGCTTGCACTCTAGAATATGCGCTTGTCAATACGGAGACCGCCATCTAGAGGACGCACGCTGGAACTACTTAGTTTCCAATCTGGACCACCCTTTCTGCCACTATTGAGATTATTAACAAGATTTAGAACAAGTGCCTTGCTGTCACTGAGACTGCACAGTAGAGCATACATCCCATCACTCCTGAACCCGGGTTCTTGAGAATATGGCCTGCCACTACTGAGCCTGTCCCCAAAATATGCCTGTTGTAAGTACACATACACTTTTGGTATATTACACTCTGGATTCTGCATCCCTGCACTACTGAAATTGCCTTCTAGAACAAGACTACATCACCTGCTTAACTTTCACTCTAAAGCATAAATATCACAATAATTATCTTGTTGCTTTATAGGTAAGTCAGGCCACTTCTCAACCTGCGCTGTAGTTCAGGTGCACCTAAACAATTACTGAACTTGCACTCTGAAGTTTATTTACTTCTGGAGACAACTGAGCCAGCACTCCTATAGACATAGTGAGTTTGAACACTGGAGGACATGGTACACCTCTACTGACCGTGAGCTCAAGGGCAGGCATCCAGGCTCTACTGAAAACATCCTCTAGTTGCACACATGCCACAGTAACTGAACTTGCAATTGGGAGTACAGGTCTCATGACTCCCGAGTGCACACATTTTATCATGGGTTTTGCACTACTGAGGTTTACTCAGAAGCATATCTTTCATCATGACTGTGTGTGCCTTCAGGAGCCAATGTTCTGCCACTACTGAGACTATGCTGCAGAGTAAGAATGCCTTAACTACACACCTGCACACTGAATCATGCATCCCAGCAGTATCAATCCTAGTACTATAGCACACCTGTCACTTCTGAGTCCTTACACTAAGCAGGCATGGCACAGCTAGTGAGCATGTGGCCTAGAGCATGTGTGTGGCCATTACTAATTTTGCACTCTGAAGCATGTGTCTTGCCACTTGTAAGCCCAGGCCCCAAAACACTCATGGTTCAGCTACTGATTTTGCACCCATGTACACTGTTTTATCACTGCTGAGCCTGCCTTATAGACCATGAACTCCACTACTACTAATCTCGCTCCATGGCCTGTGTGCTTAAACTAGTGATCCCACACTCAGCAGCTGAAATTTGGCAATGACTTGGCTTGCCTGTTGTTGCATATTTTCCCCCACTCTTCTTCCTGTACTCTAGAGCATGTGTCCCAACTACTGAGGTTGCACTCTGGAGGACCTATTCCAGGAAAATGGAGGCTGCATGGTAAAACACATATCCTACCCAAGAGTGAACCACCATTCTAGATCAACTATGTGACCACTAGTGACTTTGTATTCTGAAGTATTAAAGTCACTTCCTTGAGGTATTGCTCTAGAAGGTGTGTGCAACAATTACTCCAGTGACATTTCATACCAGCCATTATGCTGCTAGTCATCTAGCACTCTAGACTGTGTAAGTTGTGAGTAGTGTACATCTATGGATGATCTGCCACAACTACAGATCTGGTGTATACTTCATATTTCCTGCCTCAATTAATCATGCATCACAACACACATATGCCACAACCCTTGTGCTTGCACTGTTGAGGACTTGTCTTCCCCCTACTGAGTTTGTGTGGCAGAGCAGGTGTATCACATTTTCTCTGTTTGATCTCTGGATATGCATCCAAAAATAAAAACCCAGCATTCAAGAGAACATGTCCCTCAGTTATTGAGTCTGCACTCTTAAGCAAGTGTACTGCAATTCCTGAGACAACACTCTGAAGCACATGTAATGCAGGCATGTTTCATCTGCTGAACTTAGCTTTTCAGCATGCATCTCAACATTGAAACACACTTTAGACATACCCCTGGTAATACAGACACAAGATCTAGAGCAGGCATGGTTTGAATACTGAATCTTTGCTTTAGAGAACTCATTCTTCGTCTCCTGAGATTGTACTTTTGTGGATTCTCCCCACCACTACTAAGACTGTGCTCTAGAGCAGACATGACACAAATAGTAGGATTGCACTTTGCAGCCTGCATACATCACTACTGTGTCTGAGCTCTAGCATAGAAGTCCTGAAACTACTTAGCTTGCAATCTGGAGCATACATTCTGCCACTAGTGTGCTTGCACTTTAGAACAGGCTGTCTGAAGCTATCCCATTGGCAAGGGCAACATGCTTCCAGCCACTACAGAATGAACACTAGAGCACAGTTCCTGCCACTATTGAGCATGTAATCTACCACAAGATGACTAAAACTGCTCAGTTGCATTGTGGAGCATACCTCTTTCCACAACTGAACTTGCATTCTACAGCAAATGTTACACAACCACTGATCTTGTGCTCTAGAATTGACACACCATAAATAATTTTCTTAATATTTGAACCATGTGTCTGGCCAATACTAAATCCATGCTTTAGATCAGCTGTGCTAAAATCACTGAGCTTGCCCTCAGGTGTATGTCTGAACTCACATTTTATAGCACACCTACTGCCACTGTGGATTCTGTGCTCTAAAACTATCTTGAGATGAAAGAACAAGATGGTGGAGCTATAGGTAGATGTGGAGTACATGTCTCTGTGGATACATCAGGCATACACCTTCAGACACAGATGAGTAATCAGAACATCAGCTGAAAGCAGACAGGAGTACCTGACCAGTGGAAAAGAATATATAGAACCAGGCAAAACTCAGTAGGATGAAAGAACTGGGGGAAAACAGGAGTCTTATTAGGACTGAATCTGCCCTGAGTGGGTGAAGGAACTGAAGCAGGGGTTTAATCCCACATTAGGGGAATTGTCTGAATCAGAATAAACATTTAAAGCTGAGAGTGAAACAGCTGATCTGTGGAAACCTAGATGCAATGAGAATCAGTGAGTCCTTGCTACAGCTGTACATACCCCAGCCAAGGACATGTGTCCTCTGAAAGGCACAGTGGCTGGGAGCTGGAATTGAGGGATTCTGGAGCAATTTCTGGGCGAAGGCTGCTGTTTACTGTGGCAAGATGGAGAGAGGGGGTGTGAGGGAGGAAACTGTGCTAGGATATGCCTGTGGAGGAAAGCCAGGCAGCCAAGGAAGCAAGGCGATATCACTGAGTCACATGTATTGGGGTGGAGCAATCACCATAGCCTCTCTTTCCCCAAATGCTAGCATCAGCAGTTACTACAATAGTGAGACTGACCAATCAAATGCTGAACACACTGAAATACAGAGCAGGACACCACCCAGGGTGTTCCTTTAAGTGCCTGATGCACAAAACTAGAGTAGAACCCTACTCACAATGCTTCTTTAAGTGCCTGATGCACTGATCTACAAAGTAGGACCCCAGCCAGGTAGGTCTCTCTATGTGCTGACACATTGAAGAACAGGGAAGGATCCCAGGCAAGGAAGCCCTCTAAGTGCCTGAATGGGTGGAACTAGGGAGAAAGACTGGCAAAAGAGGCCTTCTGATTGCCAGCTACAAGAAGTTTTAAAAAAGACTGATAGGGTCATAACACCTGTGGTCTAGTCAGTCTGTGTCCCTGCACCCTGCACACTTGGCACCACCAGGGTCCCTGAAAGCCAAGCACCTGCTCCACCTTCACAGTTAACTCTCACTGGAGAAAAGCTGCCACAGGTTAAAAAAAATATATATATATATTGCAACATTTTGCACTAGATTGCCAGTCCTGTCTCTTTGTGGGACACATTTCACCACTACAGAGAACAAGCTCTAAAATACATATACTGGAACAACTTATCTTTTCCAGTCTTGTTGCCACTACTGAATTTTCCAAATTTGCTGGCACATTGAATTCAGCACTTTCACAGAACTATCTTTTAGGATTTGAAATCACTCAACTGGGGTTCCATATCTTCACTTCCATATCTAGCTTTGTTTGTATTGACTTGATTTCATGTTTCAGGATGTCTGGCTCTAGGTGAGTGATCACATCATCATGATTACCTGGATCATGAAGATCTTTTCTGTATAGTTTTTCAATCTTTTCTGTATAGATTCTTGCTACCTCTTCTTAATATCTTCAATTTCTGTCCTTTATTGTGTCCATCTTGGCATGAAATGTTCCCTTGGTATCTCTAATTTCCTTGAAGAGATCGTTAGTCTTTCCCAACTATTGTTTTCCTCTATTTCTTTGCATTGATCACTGAGGAAGGATTTCTTATCTCTCCTTGCTATTCTTTGGTGATCTGCAGTCATATGGGTATATCTTCCCTTTTCTCCTTTGCCTTTTGCTTCTCTTCTTTACTTAACTATTTGTAAGGCCTCCTCAGACAATCATTTTGCCTTTTGGCATTTCTTTTCTTGGGGATGTTCTTGATCACGGCCTCCTGTACAATTGCATGAATCTCCATCTGTAGTTCTTCAGGCACTCTATCACATCTAGTCCCTTAAATCTTTTATCACGTCCACTGTATAACCATAAGAGATCTGATTTAGGTCATACCTGAATCATGAGTAGAAAAAGTTGGCTTAAAGCTCAACATTCAGAAAACAAAGATCATGGCATCCGGTCCTATCACTTCATGGGAAATAGATGGGGAAACAGTGGAAACAGTGTCAGACTTTATTTTGGGGGGGCCCCAAAATCACTGCAGAGGGTGATTGCAGCCATGAAATTAAAAGACACTTGCTCCTTAGAAGGCAAGTTATGACCAACCTTGATAGCATATTCAAAAGCAGAGACATTACTTTGCCAACAAAGGTCCATCTAGTCAAGGCTATGCTTTTTCCAATAGTCATGTATGGACGTCAGAGTTGGACTGTGAAGAAGGCTGAGCGCCAAAGAATGGATGCTTTTGAACTGTGATGTTGGAGAAGACTCTTGAGAGTCCCTTGGACTGCAAGGAGATCCTACCAATCCGTTCTGAGTGAGTTCAGCCCTGGGATTTCTTTGGAGGGAATGATGCTGAAGCTGAAATTCCAGTACTTTGGCCACCTCATGTGAAGAGCTAAGTCATTGGAGGGGACGACAGAGGATGAGATGGCTGGATGGCATCACTGACTTGATAGACATAAGTCTGAGTGAGCTCCAGGAGTTTGTGATGGACAGGGAGGCCTGGATTGCTGGGATTCATTGGGTCGCAAAGATTTGGACACAACTGAGCGACTGAACTGACCTGAATCATCTAGTGGTCTTCTCTACTTTCTTCAATTTAAGTCTAAGTCTATAACATTAGTCACACAAATACTGAGCTTCCACTCTGAACCTTCCTTCTTACAAGTATTTTCCAACATTTTAGAGCACTTTTGCTGCACCTGTTTATCTTCACTCTGAAACACATGTACTGTCACTCCTTAAAGGATGCTCAAGTGCTGCCGGGGACCAGACCCGGCTGATCCAGGGTATTCGAAGGGGAGACGGAGTCGGCGACTATTTACATATTTATCAAAGATATAAAGAGTAATAGAATGAGTATAGCTCAGTAGGGAAATTTCAGTGAGAAAAGAAGCTGAGTAGCTTGGTTTACGCTGGGAGACCTAAAACTTCAAGACAAGAAGTTTGCACCACTTACGAGGCCGCAGGCGTCCTTCCGTTCTCCTGAAGGAGAGGGGACACTGAGGCCTGCAGATCTTAGAAGCCCAGGCATAATTAGTAAGCATTGTGGGTTCCACGCTCCAGATGGAGACTCAGCTGGAAGTTAAAGGGAAGAATGACATGGGGAGACTAAGCGTTGGTGAGCAAGGCCTGTAGCTTTATTTTCAACAGGGACTTATATACCTAAGTTACACATAGAGGATAATAGGGGATGCAAAGTCTTTTTGATCCTTATCAAAACCAGGCTTTCTTTCCTGCAAATTTATCATATACAAATGGTTTAGGTGATTTACATCATCTTTGGCCAGAAGGCCTATTAACATTTTATGACTCTTGACAAGGACTTACCAACAAAGACTTATTTTCTCTAAGTAATTATTTTAACATCTTCCAAGATAAAATTGCATTCCTATAGGGCGGATGTGTAATGGGTTTACAACAAAAGAAAGAATTTATTACCTTAAGGGTCTAAAGTTACTAACACCATAGCCACTACTTATTTTTCTGCCAACTATTAATTAATACATATTCAAGGATACAATATAGGATGTGAAAACTTAGCAACAAACATTGGCTCATCAATGAAATCCTTTACTAGTTTATTCTGTTTAGGAGTCCGTAAACTTGTCAGTCAAGTTAGAGAGGCATCAAACACTCCCAATGGCATTATTGGAGCTGTAAGTTAACTCTTTGTCAGAGAGAAGCGAGATGGTGGTGGGGACACTCCTACTGATCTGCTCCAGAGTAGGCATGCCGATCTAGATGCTCGAGAATATCCAGGGGGAAGCTTGCATTCTGCCACATGCATCTTCCACTACTTAGACTATGATACTGAGGTCATGCTGCAAAAAAGTAGTTGCAATCTCAAGCTTATCTTCTTTGACTTTCAGCCTCTATACCAGTACACATGGTCTGCCCCTCCTAAGTCCACTTTCTTGAGTAGGTATAAAACAACTGTTGAGGTTGTATTCTGGAGTATGTCCATGCTATTTCTAAACACATTTTTTTTAATTTCTTCATATTTCTTTTTAAAAAATGATTTATTTTATTGGAATAGAATTACTATGTATTACTGTGATGGTTTTTGACATATAGATCAACATGAACCAGCCACATGAAAACATGTGTCTCCCTATCCTGAACACAACTCAAACTCCCTTGTTACCCCATGCTTCTGGGTTCTTCCACAGCACAAGAGTTGGGTGCATCTTTCATACATTGAACTTGCACTGGTCATCTCTTTTATATATGGTAATGTACCTGTTTCAATGCTATGTTCTCAAATAATCCCATCCTTGAACTCTCCCATTGAGTCTAAGAGTCTGTTATTTATATGTGAATTTTCTTTTATCTAATAATGAATGATGTTAAGCATATTTCATGTGTTTATTAGACATCCATATGTCTTCTTTAAAGAAATGTCTGTTTAGAGCTTTTGGCCCCTTTTACTGATGCTGTGGAAGTGCTGCACTCAATATGCCAGCAAATTTGGAAAACTCAGCAGTGGCCAAAGGACTGGAAAAGGTCAGTTTTCATTCCAATCCCAAACAAAGGCAATGCCAAAGAATGCTCACATCACCGCACAATTGCACTCATCTCACATGCTAGTAAAGAAATGCTCAAAATTCTCCAAGCCAGGCTTCAGCAATATGTGAATCGTGAAATTCCAGATGTTCAAGCTGGTTTTACAAAAGGCAGAGGAACCAGAGATCAAATTGCCAACATCTGCTGGATCATTTAAAAAGCAAGAGAGTTCCAGAAGAACATCTTTTTCTGCTTTATTGACTATGTGAAAGCCTTTGAGTGTGTGGATCACAATAAACTGTGGAAAATTCTGAAAGAGATGGGAATACCAGACCACCTGACCTGATTCTTGAGAAACCTATATGCAGGTCAGGAAGCAACAGTTAGACTGTACATGGAACACATACTGGTTCCAAATAGGAAAAGGAGTATGTCAAGGCTGTATATTGTCACCCTGCTTGTTTAACTTATATGCAGAGTACATCATGAAAAACACAGGGCTGGAGGAAGCACAAGCTGGAATCAAGATTGCCAGGAGAAATATCAATAACCTCAGATATGCAGATGACACCACCCTTCTGGCAGAAAGTGAAGAGGAACTAAAATGCCTCTTGATGAAAGTGAAAGAGGAGAGTGAAAAAGTTGGCTTAAAGCTCAACATTCAGAAAATGAAGATCATGGCAACTGGTCCCATCATTTAATGGGAAATAGATGGGGAAACAGTGTCAGACTTTATTTTGGGTGCTCCAAAATCACTGCAGATGGTGACTGCAGCCATGAAATTAAAAGACGCTTACTCCTTGGAAGGAAAGTTATGACCCACCTTGATAGCATATTCAAAAGCAGAGACATTACTTTGCCAACAATGGTCCATCTAGTCAAGGATATGGTTTTTCCAGTAGTCATGTATGTATGGATGTGAGAGTAGGACTGTGAAGAAAGCTGAGCATGGAAGAATTGATGCTTTTGAACTGTAGTGTTGGAAAAACTCTTGATGCAAGAGATCCAACCAGTCCATTCTACAGGAGATTAGTCCTGGGTGTTCCTTGGAAGGAATGATGCTAAAGCTGAAACTCCAGTACTTTGGCCACTCGTGCGAAGATTTGACTCACTGGTAAAGACTCCGATGCTGGGAGGGATTAAGGTCAGGAGGAGAAGGGAATGAGAGAGGATGAGATGGTTGATGGCATCACTGAGTTGATGGACGTGAGTTTGTTGAACTCCAGGAGTTGGAGATGGATAGGGAGTCCTGGTGTGCTGCGATTCATGGGGTCGCAAAGAGTTGGACATGACTGAACAACTGAACTGAACTGAACTGAACTGAAGCAACTGACAAAGAATTAATGTCAAAATTATACAAGCAACTCCTGAAGCTCAATCCCAGGAAAATAAACGACCCAATGAAAAAATGGGCCAAAGGACTAAACAGACATTTCTCCAAAGAAGACATACAGATGGCTAACAAACACATGAAAAGATGCTCAACATCACTCATTATCAGAGAAATGAAAATCAAAATCACTATGAGGTATCATTTCATGCCAGTCAGATTGATTGTGCTCCAAAAGTCTACAAGCAATAAATGCTGGATAAGGTGTGGAGAAAAGGGAACCCTCTTACACTGTTGGTGGGAATGCAAACTAGTACAGCCACTATGGAGAAAAGTGTGGAGATTCCTTAAAAAACTGGAAATAGAACTGCCTTATGATCCAGCAATCCCACTGTTGGGCATACACACTGAGGAAACCAGAAGGGAAAGAGACACGTGCACCCCAAAGTTCATTGCAGCACTGTTTATAATAGCCAGGACATGGAAGCAACCTAGATGTCCATCAGCAGATGAAGGGATGAGAAAGCTGTGGTACATATACACAATGGAGTATTACTCAGCCATTAAAAAGAATAAATTTCAATAAGTTCTAATGAGGTGGATGAAACTGAAGCCTATTGTACAGAATGAAGTAAGCCAGAAAGAAAAACACCAATACAGTATACTAACGCATATATATGGAATATAAAAGATGGTAACAATAACTCTGTATATGAGACAGCAAAAGAGACACTGATGTATAGAACAGTCTTTTGGACTCTTGGGAGAGGTAGAGGGTGGCATGATTTGGGAGAATGACATTGAAACATGTATAATATCATATATGAATGAGTTGCCAGTTCTGATTTGATGCACGATACTGGATGTTTGGGGCTCGTTCACTGGGATGATCCAGAAGGATTGGGGAGGGAGGAGGTTTCAGGATGGGGAACACATGTATACCTGTGGCGGATTCATGTTGATGTATGGCAAAACCAGTACAATATTGTAAAGTTAAAAAATAAAATAAAATACACAAAAAACAATTAAAAAAGTAATTGTAATCAGTGAGGCTAGAAAAGAGAGAATCTAAGGATAGTAATCAAGCAATAGAAAATAATAATGACTTAGCCATTAAGCAAATTCAAGGGTCTTTAGTTCCTCCTCAAGGGCCATTGATAACATCCTGAGCAATATCCTGTGAACAGTTTTAGAGATGCTAAAGCCCCAGCCAGGCTTTAGTTAAGTACATAGACCACAGAGTAGTTGAAACCAGACAGTTAAAAGATTTTATTGCACAGCGACCAGTAGACCAATTTTGCTTGGGTAACAGTACTAAATATTAAAAATGTGTGTATAGAAGGGTGATAAATCACTTTTATTTCAGAAACCAAGTAGATTTATTGATGTGATTTTTCTGTGTAAAAATTCTTTAGGAATGAGATTTTGCATGTTTCATGGTTTTGGTTACTATTTCTGTAAGCAGGCTGTATTTTTAAGTTGATGCTGAAGTAAATACTAGCTGAACATTACCTTTCAGTGGCTAGGAGACCAGTGATTTTGTGATGTCACAGCTACCCTTCAATTGCTAGGAGACAAGTGATTTTGTGATGTCACAGCCTTTTGATTTTGAGGACCTCTGTGATGGTCTAGAGAGTTTCTCTCTGTTGGCCAGCCAAGCAATTTTTGAAGTTGCGGTCAGTAAAATAAGACAAATGAGAAAAGTATCTGAAGAAAGATTTCTCTGAGATGGCACATATTCCTTCAGAAATTCAAGATGGGCCTCCTAAGGATGAATCACCTGATTCAGAAACCTCCATTAGATCTTCTTTGTATGATTATACACTTACTAGGGACTCAGTTTTGAGATCTATGATTGAAGAATATGCTTTACAGGCTTTGTCTGAGGATTTTGTGATAAAAAGGCCATGCTACAAATATTCTGCCTCTGAAACAGATAAGGTGAATAACTTTCTTTCACTCACCTTTCCACAAAAACTTTGGAATATAGTTGAAAGTGATCAGTTTGAATCTATTTGGTGGGAAGAGAGAGGCACATGTATAGTGATCAATGAAGAACTCTTTAAGAAAGAAGTCTTGGAAAGAAAGGCACCTTTCAGAATATTTGAAACCAAGACTATGAAAAGTTTAATTTGACAGCTTAACTTTTATGGATTTAGTAAAAAGCGACAAACTTTTCAAAGATCTGCTTCACTACCTGTCTTTCTGGAAGAAGAAAACAACATCTCTCTTTTGAGTAAGGTATTCCAAAATTTTCACTTATTGGCAATATGTAAGATGAAATCATGTGACCTAGAAAGCACGTTTACATATGTAGCTAAAACAGAATTTAAACTTGAGCTAACAAATCATTGAAAAGTTTTATTTTTTGAAGTTGAGAACAGCTGGATATGTTAAAATATTGGATATTTGAAAAACTTTCCTACCAATGTGAAACCAGATACAAGTCCTGAAGCTACTTAAAGTGGTATTTACTGTATATATACAACATATTTTTCATTGAGAATCATATTCTTTCTAACATGTTACCTGCTAAACTACTAATGAGGTGTTTTATTTGATGCTATTTAGTTGGTTTCATTAAAGGAATACATTTTTATAACATAGCTTTGTTGTCAGTTTTACTTTGGTTTAAAAAGAAACTAAATAATGTAATCCTTTGATTTTAGTTACAGACCTACTATAATCCAAATTTCAAAAGAGGTCATCCTCAACTTTTATTAAGAATGCAAGGAAGAGTTGGGATTAACAATGTGTCCCCAATATCTTCATTAGTGCAAGATAAGAAGAAGCATGTTAAAGCAAGTGTCAACGAAGATGATCGTAACTCTGAATTTATTCCAGAAATTAGTAGAGAGAGTGCATTTTCAGCCTCCACAAGTTTACGTGTGCCTTTCATACAAAAGCCTCATACCATCCAGATTGTCACTAATACAAATGCCCTATCTCCATGTGACTTACCTAACCCATCACCAATATCAGTTAGACAAACAGAACAGATTGTGGTAGATCAACCTGCTGTTTTAAAAAGGTTGAGCATTTTTAATTGGCATTCACATAGCAGCTACACTCAAGTAAATGGCCACGTTGAGGACTTTGCTACTACAACTACATCTACTTCTCAGAAGCACATTGTATCCCCATTACAGAACACTTATTCTGGACTGATGTTGGAACCTTCTAAATTTCCAGTCAGGCATAGTGATATGTCAGGCCATGACAGTCCTTTTCCTAACCTGCAAGAGAGAGGCAACTCATGGTTCTCAGTGCCAACAATCGCTTATACATCTGCTTCTTATCTTTCAAGTCAACTGATCAACAATCATCATTATATGAAAACCATGCTAATTAAAACTGACCTATCAAATACGTGTCAGATTATGGAGCCTAAGGAAGATTGACTGTTACATTGGGAGATGTCAACAAATACCTACAATTCCTGTATTTGAACAATAAATTTACATGTTCATCTTCATAGTTTCATTTTCTCTTTTCAAACAAAGAAGAGTAAAATGAGGCTTTAGTTCAATGGTTGGCTATTTTACTGCACAGTATTCCAAACTCTTCAGTTCAAGAAAGCATTCATTATGCATCCTAGGTAAATGACACCTGATATAATATTTGTAAGCAAGAAAATGAGAACCAAGTGAAAAGAGGTAATGGATGTAAAGTGATTTCTGAAATCATCCCAGCTGAAATGAATGGGTCTCTAAATTAGGATGGGTGAAGAAAAAAAAAAAAAAAAAAAATTGAAAATACACAGTATGAACTTCAGGGCATTCACATATTATATTCTATTAGTTACTGGTAGAGTCTTAAAAGATGAGACAGCAGATTGTTTTCATTATAGAAATTCATTTCATCCTTGAAAATATAGATATTGTAGCACATCCAAAATCATGATCACAATTATACCATCACTGTGATACCAAAGATAGCATGACATAATCAGTGACTGTACCATGGTCAGCAAAAGATATGTACTTTACACATGGTATCCTATAGGGTCATTTTTGCGCTGCTGTCCTTAAGCCATGTCTCTATTTTCTGACACCAAGATTCCACTCTATAATTTCAAATGTATGTTTAGATGTTGCTTATCTGTCTGCATAGACAGAATAAATTCCTGGTGTTTACTGCAGCACATCAGCATGGTTACAAAGTTCTTGGAAGACATGATACCTGTTTTCCTTAGTAATTTCATTATCTTTCTCTTCTGAAGCTACAATCACAAATTATTTTCAGTCATGCTAATCCCTCAGAGAAGGTGATGGCACCTGACTCCAGTACTCTTGCCTGGAAAATCCCATGGATGGAGGAGCCAGGTAGGCTGCAGTCCATGGGGTCGCTAAGAGTCGGACACGACTGAGTGACTTCACTTTCACTTTTCACTTTCATGCATTGGAGAAGGAAATGGCAACCCACTCCAGTGTTCTTGCCTGGAGAATCCCAGGGATGGGGGAGCCTGGTGGGCTGCCATCTATGGGGTTGCCCAGAGTCGAACATGACTGAAGTGACTTACCTTACCTTACCTTATGCTAAGCACCTTCTCACAACTTTGTCTCAACTATTTCTTGTGGTTGGAAGGAACTACTGTTTGCCCTCCTATGAAGGAGAGTACAGGTATCTTCAATGTGTTTTGGGTCTACCCTCTTTACTTTATGTATCTTTCACATCAGCTGAAACATAAAGCCTGAATATGACACATTTTAAGTGCTTACTGAATTATCAATAAAGAAATGTAATAACCAATCAAATGCTCTACACATTACTCAACAACATGCTATAACCTGCACTACTATCATAATTCACCTTTCCTATTTACTGAGAAAATTTTCCAAGTTGATAAATATTTATTATATTTACATGGATGAAAGAATTCTCAGGAGGCATGTCTTCCCATGTTTGGAAGAATATTCCACGTTTTAATGTGTTTTGTGTTTTTTTTTGTGTGTGTGTCGTTTTGTTGTGTCAATCAAAGTCTTTGGCATAGTCAAATAAGAGTAGCTGCTTTCCTGGAGTTCTCTTGCCTTTTGGAGGACCCAGCAGGTGTTGACAATTTAATCTCGGGTTCCTCTGCCCTTTATAAATCCAGCTTGAACATCTGGGAGCTCATGGTTCACATTCTGTTGAAGCCTGGCTTGGGGAATTCTGAGCAATTCTTTGCGACTGTGTTAGATTTGTGCAAATAAGTGGTAGTTTGGACATTCTTTGGATCACCTTTCTTTGCTGTTGGAATGAAATCTGACCATTTCCAGTCCTCGTGCCACCGCTGAGTCTCCCAAATTTGCTGGCATATGGAGGACAGCACATTCACAGCATCATCTTTTAGAATTGGAAATATCTCAACTGAATTCCATCACCTCCATGAGCTTTGTTTGTAGTTATGCTTCCTAAGTACCACTAGACTTCACATTCCAGGACATCCGGTCCTCAGGTGAACTATCACACCATCATGCTTAACTGGGTCATGAAGATCTTTTGTGCACATTTCATCCATGTATTCTTCCCACCTCTTCTTAATAGTTTCTGCTTCAGTTACATCTGTACCATTTCTGTCCTTTATTGTGCCCATCATTGCATGACATTTTCCCTTGGTATCTGTGATTTTCTTGAAGAGATCAGTAGGCTTTCCAATTCTATTGATTTGCTTTATTTATTGGCATTGATAACTGAGGATGGTTTTACCTCTCGCAATTCTTTGGGGATCTTCATCCAAATGTGTATAGTTTTCTTTTCTTTTTTTTCTTTTTTATGTGCTATCCAGATTTATTATTATATAAATACAGATTGAGAGGAAGCAGTTAACATTTATTTTCATTTCAAAACATGTTCCAAATTGATTAAAACAATGAATCAAAATATTTTGCATTTTAAATTAAAATAAAAACGTTTATAGGTGTTGCAAAATTGTCCTTTAACAGGGGCTGGCAGGAAGAATGATGAAAACGTTCCAGAAATAGTGGCAATAGTTACACAACACTGTGAATGTTCATTTTTACCTCTAAAGTTTGCTTTTTTTATTTTATTTTTTAATTTTACAATATCGTATTAGTTTTGCCATATATCAAAATGAATTTTCCACAGGTATACATGTGTTCCCCATCCTGAAACCTCCTCCCTCTTCCCTACCCATACCATCCCTCTGGGTCATCCCAGTGCACCAGCCCCAAGCATCCAGTATTGTGCATGGAACCTGGACTGGTGACTCGTTTCATATATGATATTATACATGTTTCAATGCCATCTCCCAAATCATCCCACCCTCTCCCTCTCCCACAGAGTCCAAAAGACAGTTATATACATCAGTGTCTCTTTTGCTGTCTCCTCTCAGTGAACTCCGGGAGTTGGTGATGGACAGGGAGGCCTGGCGTGCTGCGATTCATGGGGTCGCAAAGAGTCGGACGGACTGAGCGACTGATCTGATCTGATCTGATACAGGGTTATAGTTTTCTTTTTCCCCTTTTTGTTTAGCTTTGCTCCTCTTCTCAGCTCTTTGTGAGGCCTCATAACTTTACCATTTTTCATTTCTTTTTCATGTGGATGGTCTTGATCACTGTTTCCTGTACAATATCACTAACCTCCATCCATAGATCTTCAGGCACTCATCTATCAGAATCCCCCGCATCTATTTATCAATTCCACTGTATAATCATAAGGGTTTTGATTTTACATTTGTAAAATATATTAATTCCCTATTTCTTGTAGGGAAATCTTCACCCAGATTTTTATTAAAGAAATACAGAAAACTCTATATGGTATTCAGGATATACATGAAATATAGCTGTTTGATGTTTGTGGTTTAGCTCAGATCTTAATTTCTGAATGACGGGAAATTCTCTTTCATGTGTACAAATCTGGAAAATGTTTCACATGTGAAAAATTGAGAATTCCTATTTCATATGAGAACATTTCTCCCCAGATTGTCAAATGGGAAATACACAGAATTCCAAATCTCATATCAGAAGACCTTCCAAACATTCTTGATGAAAATATAGAGAATTTCAGAGCCCAAGCATGAAAATCTGTGGGAAAATTCTATATTTCTTGCAGGAAAAGTAACATAGGTTTTTCAAATGTTAAATAGACAGTATTCAATATTTCATGAAGGGAAGACCTCACAAATATTTTCAAATTACAAATACGAAAACAATCATGTTTCATGTGACCATGTGTGGATATGTGAAACAGACATTTTTGTATTTCCTGTCAATGAATCTGCATCCATATTTTCATAACTCTAATGTAAAAAAATTCCACATTTTCTGCAGAATATTTAGTGTCCATACTTTCATGTATGATGTACAGAGAATTCGTACTTTAAGTTGGAAAATCTTTCTCCAGATTTGTGTATGTGAATAATGGATTATTTTATGTTTCACCCTGAAATCTTCATCTAGATTTTCATACATGAAACTGAGAATTTCATCTTTTATGGAGGACTATCTCATTTCAGATGTCTATACTTGAAACAGATAATACTTTCATCAAGAGGCGCCTTAATTACTGTATTTCTTCTGTCATTTTGGTGTTGTCATTGGGATAACTAAGGTTATTCATATCTCCCACATAAATTTTATTTCTAACTTGAGCTTCATCTAGATTTTTATTTTTCATGGTGTTCTCTGCACAGAAGTTAAATAAGCAGGGCAACAGTATATAGCTTTGACTTGTTCCTTTCCCAATTTTGAATCAGTTCATTGTCCCATTTCCAATTCTAACTGCTGCACCTTTACTAGCATACACGATTCCCAGGAGACATATAAGGTATTCTTGCATTCTTATCTCTAAGAATTTTACAAAATTATGTTTCTTTCTTTTTTTTCTTTTGGTTTGTGTGTGATTCACAGTGTCTAAGTCATTAGCAGAGACAGTTAAGCAGATATAGATGATTGTATGCTATCTCCTTGCTTATTCTGTGGTACAAACATCAATTCATGTGTACCTCTTATGATTAAATAACTAAATACACATTCCTGTGTTTTTTGTTTTTTTTTTTCAATTTTATTTTTTGGTCATTGCTGTCGTTTTCTCTCTTTTTTCAAGTAGTCAAGTACCAACTGGTAATTTTCTATGAACTTGCCATCTTATTATACAATAATTAAATTATGCCCATGGCAGTCTCTGACCTTTGATACCTACTGAATGGAGTTGTGCTTTGAGATCCAAAGTCAGACATTTGTACTCTGGGAAAATGTCAGGAAAGTTCCAAAAATAGCTAGAGGTATTCAAGTGCTGCCTTTTGGAGCCCAATTTTGCTATTATATTTTATGTGGAAAGTTCTGCATTTCTTCATGCTGATGACAATTTCTCATTAAGAGAAATTTCCAAGGGGGAAAGAAAAAAAGACAACACAATATGCTTGATTGCATATTGAAAGTCAGAGTAGTACCAGTTACGTGTGTACGTAAGCAATGTCCTACCAAACAGATTAATTCATGGCAACTAATGTTTCATGTTTTTCTGTCAAGGAAAAAAGAATAATAGAGCTTGCCAGGAAAAACTGAGAAGTTCCAAGAAGGCAGAAATGTAGGCAGATGTGAAATGCAACACTCTCAATAAATGGATCACAAATAATACTTCTTCAAGGACAATAGTTCTCCCACAGCATCAGATAAATACTAGCAGAAGACCCTGATCACCAGAGTGTCCCATGTGGGTTCCAGACATACCTGAGGGAAAAGGAATTAAGAAGGGAGAAGGAGAATAAGAGGAAACAAGACAAAACCTGTGCCTCAGCTGGGACATGGAGAAGCACGAAAGAGATTTCCAGAATGAGGCAAACCCCTTCACTAAAGGTTAAATTACTTTGGACTGAAAGGAAACAAGGTAAAACAGCTGATGAAATATAATTTGGATAGAGTGAGAGTCACACAGATAATGTGTGTTGTGGCCCTATATGGCCCAAACTGCAGTGCAGCTCAGCCAGTATGCATGGGGTCTGGAAGCTGGAACATGGGATTTAGAGGGATCCTGGGAGAGGACTGGTGTTGACTATGTGGATATGGCCTGATGGAGCAGGTATGAGTCATTGTGTAGCAGGGAATGTCTTTTGAGAATTCCCAAACTGCCAAAGCGACTGTACTGTGTCACACTTAGGAGGCAGAGATACCTTGGCAGCCCCTCACCTTCCCACCTGTTAACACCTACTACAAGGCAGTAGAGAAAGACCAGCAGAAGTACCACTCATGCTCCTGCAAACACAGGCTAGAAAAGGATCCCATTCAGGCAAAACCTCTTCTGCCTATGGCTGCTGGCTCCTATTCATAACTAGCACCACCATGTTTCCAGAATTCCAAGCAGCTGTACCACCTTCTGTGGTACAGATCCCAGTGCACCACAAGTGTCTCAGGGCAGACTCATTTGGTGACTACATGTGAGGAAGGATGAAATTTACACCTGAGACCCAGGGACAGAGCCATTAAGAAAGAAGCTTATTAATCTTCCAACCAGTTGTGCATGCTGCAGATTAAATACACAGGATTAATGATGCAGACCTTGTGTCTATGGATTACATCCAAAGCTGAGAAGAGGTCAAATGAAAAAAAAAAAAAAAAAAAAAGCCCAGGCTCAGGCAGCTATAAGAACGCACAGAAAATATAGCAGTTTTGAGTCTGAGGTGTCCTTAGAGAGATCCAGAGTCCAGTTCTCTCCATCTTTGGAGAACTTCCCAAAGAGGTGTAATTGTCCTCTGGCTCATGTTGAGCACTAGGACACACACAGATGAGACACAAGGAAATATGTATTATTCTTTTGATGCATTGAATTGTTGTGTTGTTTGTGCACTATTTTTCTCAGTTGTATGCTTCTTTGTTACTACACATTGATTTGACCTTGAAGATTATTATAACCATATTTTTGTTTTTTGTATAGCTATTTCTACTTTTACTTTGGTTTCCTATTTTCTGTGCCTTTTGTTGCTGTTGCATCACTTCATTCTTTAACATGGGTATGCATTTCTATATTAACTGTGGTTTTCTGTTATTCTGTGGGGGCTGTCCTGATCTTCTTGTCAGATTTGCTTTCTTTATTTTTCAGTTGGCACTCTACTCTGGTGGTGTTTTTTGCCTTGAGATTTACTTGATTGGCTCTCATTATGAATCTGTTGTCTTTCTGTAGTGTTTATTGCTTGTGGCACCTTTTATTTATTTATTTACCTTTTATCTATGTTACTTTTTTAATCTCCTCTATGACTATGGTATTGTAGTTCTCTGGGCATAAGTTGGGCCTGATATTTTCGGCTGTCATCATCTGAGAGGGTAACAAGCAGGAAGGCCAGGGTCTCCAAATGGAGGAATTGGCCTGAAAGTATCAGACATTTTTATCTCTCTTAAGTGGCAGGAGGAAACAAACTAGCAATATTTTTTTTCCTTCTTTATACAAATTTAAAAGGAGGTTTCTCTTAAAATGTTGTGTTGCCAGAATGACACCTGGTTTCATCTGAAGTTAACTATTCTCAAACCTTGAGATAACCAATGCATTTTTCTTATGGAAATGTTTGTCTTAAACTATGCTAATGTACTATGCTTTTACCCCAAACTCTGTTCTCAAGTCAGTTCCTCCTAATGGCTCAGAACCTACTTGACAAATCAGTATGTCATACTCAGATAGTATTTCCCTAATCTATGTAAATGAATCTATTTGTATGGTAATCTGTAATTCTACAAGATTCAAGTTAATCATTTTATGGCCGGGGATGAATCATCTGATGCCAAGATTATCCCAAAATGCATCTTATGTGTGAGGGGCCTGGTACCACTCTGAGTTTTAAAACATTCCTTTCTTTCTTTAACAGACTGCTAGTGACTATGTAACATCCAGCTGAAGACTAGCAGGAGGGTACTCTTTCTTCCGCATTCTGATGCCTTTGCCAGAAGTTTTCTCTATCTCATTGATATTTTAATAAAATTTTGTTATAAAAGCTCTGAGTGATCCAGCCTTATCTCTGGGCCCAGATTGAATTCCTCTCCTCTGGAGGCCAAGAATCGTGGAACCTTTGCATTCCATTACAACCTTTCACACTGAGACCAGGATCATGGGACACTAGAGAATTCCTGTCTACACTGAATATTAACTGGTGACAGTCTCGTTGAAGGCCTCTTTCTTAATCTCAGATGTACTGCACCCAACTGCCTACACAACCCAGGGCTGATGCCTCACACCACACAACAAGCAAGACAGGAAAAACACAACCAATCTTCAGCAAATAGACTGCCTAATGTCAGACTAATCCTATAGACATCTACAAATGACACGAACAGATATGGTACCACCATTAGAGAGGGAAGACTCAACTGCAGATTCAAGAACATAGTTGTCAGTCTCTCCAACTGCAAAGCCCACACTAGCCACTCAACTAATTTTATCGACTTGGAGTGGAGAGAGGAGGAGCAATAACTATTATGCAGAAGTTTGGGAAGAAATGACAAGTAACACAGTAAGTAGGGAAACGTGAAGTCAGAGAAATATGTTGTAGGCAAAGGAATGTGGTAAAAACTCAAAACATAATGAAAGAAAAAGTAGGCAGGCTCTCTGAAAATAACTTGGATGTTGTGGTAGTAAAGGTGATAAAACATTCTAGAAATGGAATGGAGAAAAGATGAGAAACATTTCTGGAGGGACTAGAAAAATGAATAAGTAACAGACAATTAACAACACACACACAAAAAAAGACTTTGGACTCCTATATGCTTCTATATTCTGCTGTTGTACAGCAGAAGCCAACACAACATTGCAAAGAAACTATCCTCCAATTTAGAAATAAAGTTTAAAATGAAACACAAGTGTTCAAAGACACAAGAGACGGGACAAAGTTAATTGATATGTATAGTACATTTCACTGAATCAGAGCAGAAAACACATTTTTTTCTAAAGTGAAAATAAAATATCTTCAAGATATATCACAAAGTGGATCTCAAATCAAGCTTTGATAAATTTGAGATAGTGGTAATGGTATCAATCTTTTTTTTAACCACAATGTTATGATTTACATAGCAGAATTTGTGGGTGAGGACTGTGAAAAACACGAATCCATGTAGATGAATAAATACAACTGTACATAGCCAAGAGATCACTCATGAAATGTGAGAGAAAATGAAAGAAAAATCTTAGAAGAAAATAATATTAAAAACATGATTATCCAAAAGTTATGGAGCATGCTAAAGCAGTAAAAGAGTGAAGTTGATAAATTCTACACATCTCAAGTAATCAACATAACCTTCAATCTAAAGCATTTAGAGAAAGAAGAAAAATCAGGCAAAATTCCCCAAAGTGAATAGAAGGGGAAAAAATGATAAAAATCAGAGCAGAAATTAAAGAAAAGAAATGATAAAAAAAAAAAAATAGCCAAAATCAGTATCACTAAAAAGGGTCTCTTGGAGAGGAGAAACAAAATAGACAAATCATGGTCCAGACTTATCAAGAAAAAGAGGACAACAAATCAATCAAATTTGACATGATAAAAGGATGACATTATAACTGATATAACAGAAATAACAAAGAGTCATAAGGGACTACAGCAAACAAATATAAGTCAATAAAATTTAGAATGTAAGCCATGGACAAATGCTAAGAAATTCAGCTAAGAAGAAACAGAAAATATGAACAGAGCAATTACAAGCACTAATATTGAAACTGTGATGAAAATTTTCCAGCCGACAAACTTAAACTCCAGATGGCTTCACATGGAAATTTTATGAACCAGTCAGAGAACTGCTGGCACATGCACTTCTGAAATGCTTCCAAAATTCTAGAGTGGAAGGAAAACCCAAAACTCATCCTACAAGTTCACCATCTCCCTGATACCAACACTGAGATAACACAGAAAAAGAAAGTTAGAGACTAATATCTCATAGATGAACAGAGGCAAACATCCTTAGCAAAATATGAGCAAAAAATTCCACCAATACCGTAAAAGGATTGGACACCATAATTAAGTGTGGGGTTTATTCAAGATATGGAAACATTCTTCAATAGTTGCATATCAATGTATAGTGAAGGATTAAAACCATATGATCACCTCAATAGTTGGTGAAAGTTTTTGAAATAATTCAACAAGTGTTTGTGATAGAAGCTCTTCAAAAACTGAACATAGAAAAAACGACCTCAACTTAACAAAGGCACACAGATCAAAAGTACAACATATCACCTCACACCATTCCAAATGGCCATCATTAAAAAAAAAAAATTACAACAGGGGATTGCCCTGTTGGTCCAGTGGCTAAGACACCATGATCCCTATGCAGGGGTCCCAGGTTTGATCCCTGGTCATGGAATTAGATTCCACACATAGAGATTGAGGTTGGTGGCAACCAAATAAAGAAGTAATATATATGTGTGCATTTTAATGCATTTAAGTGGAATCCAGAAAACAGATGCTGAATAACCCATATGGAGTGTAGGAAGAGATGCAGTCATGGAAAACAGACTTGTGGACACAGTGCAGGAAGGACATACCAAGTATGTAGTAGATAGCTATTGCTATGGAGTGCTCTAGTGGAATTGGTTTTGGAGTAGGAGAGGGGCCCAAGTGGGAGATCGGAGGACTGCTCAAAAGGGAGGCTCACCTGTATTTACTAATAACTGATTTATTTTGCTGGGCAGCAGACACTAACACAACATTGTAAAGAAAGAAAATCAGTCCTTGGCTAATTTGTGCTAGTGACAAGTAAAGCATCACAGTGCATGTCAATTAAAATGTGTACCCAGGATGGCTTTAGTATATATAGGCAAAGAAAAAGCAAAAAAAAAAAAAAAAACAAACTTAAATGCAGAGCTATGTTAGGCAGAATAAATTCAGACTCTATACTTGTGTCCCTTCACTTCACTAATTTTCCATTGTTTCTAAAAGTAAAGAACGGCTTTCTAAAAGTAAAGTAAACATATATGGTTATATATTTTCATAAACTGATGTCACTGGTTTCTGAAACCATGAATCCCCTCAAGTTTAATTTTATTTTTTAAATTTAATTTTATTTTTAAGTTTACAATATTGTATTGGTTTTGCCATATATCAAAATGAATCCACCACAGGTATACATGTATTCCCCATCCTGAACCCTCCTCCCACCTCCCTCCCCATACCATCCCTCTGGGTCATCCCAGTGCACCAGCCCCAAGTAATAGCTGACCTTTGACTTTCAAAACTATGAGAAGTAGGAATTAGTAAACATAAGTTAACAGTGAGGTGCTGCACAAGAATCCCTTATATTGCAATTCTAGAATGTGTGCTACTGACTGGGAAAATGCATAGTTCAAAAGTGGAGAATTATGTTTTCTTCATCAAGCCTTTCATTATAAGAAGGATTTAATCATGAGGAGTGACTTCTCAAGTATTGCAAAAAGACTGCTCTGATGAAAGATAGGAGGATCCAAGTTTTACAGAAGTTTTGGTACAATGATCAGGTATGGAGAATGTCTGAATATTATGGTTAATGAAAGAAAAACTGGACACTTCAAGTGAATGGATTCAGATATTTTCTACCTATGGTAGATGCAAGAATCTGGACTCCTTGAAATAATTCCTTTGATAATCACCTTAACTAGGGCTAGTATCTATTCTTTCTGTCTCAAGTCAGTTCTTCAGGCCACACTAGCTGCAAGTGCAGTAACTAAGGACTTGATAGTGGGCAAACTGATTTCATCAAGAGTTCCCCCAGGTTTCACGTTTATGGACAGATTCAAGGGCTTATGACTTGATGGCTGCAACGTCATTTGTTTACTGATATTTCTTGGTTCTGGCAAATTTCTTGGAGTGTGTCTCTATTCTACACTCTCAAAGAACAACCTACCTGAACAGGACACAGTTCAGTTCAGTTCTGTCTCAGTCATGTCCAACTCTTTTGATCTGAATCGCAGCACGCCAGGCCCCTCTCCATCACCATCTCCTGGAACTAAGGATGTCCAGCCACCCATTCATTTTTTTTTTCACTCCCTCAATCCCATCCCCATCATTGATGAGATATGTTTAAAAGGCATGGCAAACACTGATGTAACAGTAATGTGAAAATACCTAATATAGTTTTAGTACAAATGTAAAAGACAGGAGACTGAAAGAAACTATAAATCTGATGAACATGACCCAAAACACAAGATGAAATATCATATATGATATATTTAAAATTATGTACCTACACTGATATGTTCAAATAGGCATATAAACACATACTGTGTGTGTGTGTACATATATCTTATTTTCAATTGTACCTGAACATTTGAATATTCTCAAAAATATCTTCACATTAAGGCATAAAACAACTCTTGTATTTTACATAATACCAAGTATGTTCTCTGAAAAGAACAAGATGTGAAGCTAAAATTGCAGGATATATGTTTGCAAATTTGTCAATGTTGAAAAATTATACAATATATTATTTCAAAGGGTAATGAAATTATGAATTCTCTGACATGAACAAGTGAAAACACTTTTAGCAAAACAGATTGCAAAAACATACCTGCAATTATATTCCTGCAAAATATTTCAGTAGACACAAAGACCTAAACTTTCCAAATCTTTGTAGGCTAATGGTTGCCCAGGTGTATTAACTAAGGAACCTGTCTTCTAACATAGAGGTCATAAGACATGCACATCAGGATCTCCTGGAACTAAGGATGGCAACCCATTCCTATTTTTTCACCTTGAGAATCCCATATCATTGAGAATCCGATGGTGTGATACAGAGTGTCAGACAGGATATGTAGTGACTTAACACATGAAATATCACTTGAACGGGTTCAGGCAAACATATGTTCATTCTTGTTCCTTTCATATATTACAATGATGCCATCCAACAACAAAAACAGTTCTCATATTTCATCTGTCACAGACCTGTTCTCCTCCTGATCCAAATCCTCTGTCCCATCAGAGATTTTCTATCCAAAGTCAATCAGAGATTTTTTGAGTCAATGAGGTGGCCAAAATACTGGAGTTTCAGCCTTAGTATCAGTCTTTCCAAAGAACACCCAAGACTGGTCTCCTTAAAGATGGACTGGTGGGATCTGCTTGCAGTCCAAGGGACTCTCAAGAGTCTCCTCCAACACCACAGTTCAAAAGCATCAATTTTTTGGCACTCAGCTTTCTTCACAGTCCAACTCTCATATCAATATATGACCACTGGAAACACCATAGCCTTGACTAGATGGACTTTCGTTGGCAAAGTAATGTCTCTGCTTTTTAAAATGCGATCTAAGTTGGACATAACTTTCCCTCCAAGGAGTAAATGTCTTTTAATTTCATGGCTATAATCACCATCTGCAGTGATTCTGGAGCCCAAAAAATAAAGCCTGACATTGTTTCCACTGTTTCCCCATCTATTTCCCATGATGTGATGGGACCAGATGCCATGATCTTCGTTGCAGAATGTTGTGCTTTAAGCCCAGATTTTCACTTTCCTGTTTCACTTTCATCAAGAGGCTTTACACTTCCTCTTCATTTTCTGCCATAAGTGTGGTGTTATCTGCATATCTGAGGTTATTGATATTTCTCCTGGCAATCTGGACTCCAGCTTCTGCTTCTTCCAGCCCAGAGTTTCTCATGATGTACTCTGCATTCATGTCAAATAAGCAGGGTGGCAATATACAACCTTGACGTCCTCCTCTTTCTATTTGCAACCAGTCTGTTGTTCCATGTCCAGTTCTAATTGTTGCTTCCTGATTTGCATATAGGTTTCTCCAGAGGCAGATCAGGTGGTCTGGTATTTCCATCTCTTTCAGAATCTTCCACAGTTTATAGTGATCCACAAAATCCAAGGCTTTGGCATAGTCAATAAAGCAGAAATAAGTGTGGTTTTTTTTTTTTTTTTAATTTTCTGGAACCTTTTTCCTTTTTCAATGATCCAAGATTGTTGGCATTTGGATCTCTGGTTCCTCTGCATTTTCTAAAACCAGTTTGAACATCTGGAAGTTCACGGTTCATGTATTAATGAAACCTGGCTTGGAGAACTTTGAGCATTACTTTACTAGAATGTGAGATGAGTGTAATTGTGTGGTAATTTGAGCATTATTGGGCACTGTGTTTCTTTGGGATTGGAATGAAAACTGATCTTTTTCAGTCCCATGGCCACTGCTATGTTTTCCAATTTGCTGGCATATTGAGTTCAGCACTTTCACAGCATCATCTTTCAGGATGTGTAATAGCTCAACTAGAATTCCATAACCTCCACTAGCTTTGTTCGGAGTGATTCTTTCTATGGCCCATTTGACTTCACATTCCAGGATGTCTGGCTCTAGGTGAGCGATCACTCCATCATGAATATCTGGGTCTTGAAGATCTTTTTTGTACAGTTCTACTCTGTATTCCTGCCACTTTTCTTAATATCTTCTGAGTCTTTTAGGTCCATAAAATTTCTGTCCTTTATAGAGCCCATCTTTGCATGAAATGTTCCTTCAGTATTGCTAATTTTCTTGAGGGGATCTCTAGTCTTTCCCATTCTTTTGCTTTCCTCTATTTCTTTGCATTGATCTCTGAGGAAGGCTTTCTTATCTCTCCTTGCTAATCTTGGGAACACTGCATTCAGATGCTTATATCACTCCTTTTCTCCTTTCTTTTTCACTTCTCTTCTTTTCACAGCTATTTTTAAGGCCTTCCCAGACACCTATTTTGCTGTTTTGCATTTCTTTTCCATGAGGATAGTCTTGATACCTATCTCCTGTACAATGTCACGAACCTCTGTCCATAGTTCATCATGCACTCTATTTATCCAATCTAGTCCCTTAAATTTATTTCTCACTTCCACTGTATAATCATAAAGGATTGGATTTAGGTCATACCTGAAAAAGTTGACTTAAAGGCCAACATTCAGAAAACTAAGATCATGGCATCTGTTTCCATCACTTCATGGGAAATAGATGGGAAAACAGTGGAAACAGTGTCATACTTCTTTTTTTTTGGGGGGGGGGGGGCGCTGCAAAATCACCACAGATGGTGATTGCAGCCATGAAATTAAAAGATGCTTACTCCTTGGAAGGAAAGTTATGACCAACCTGGATAGCATATTCAAAAGCAGAAACATTACTTTGCCAACAAAGGACCATCTAGTCAAGGCTATGGTTTTTCCAGTAGTCATGTATGGATGTGAGAGTTGTGCTGTGAAGAAAGCTGAGCACCAAAGAATTGATGCTTTTGAACTGTGGTGTTGGAGAAGACTCCTGAGAGTCCCATAGACTGCAAGGAGTCCAACCAGTCCATTCTAAAGGAGATCAGACCTTGGTGTTCTTTGGAAGGAATGATGCTAAAGCTGAAACTCCAGTATTTTGGCCATCTCATTTGAAGAGTTGACTCTGGAAACTACTGATGCTGGGAGGGATTGGTGGCACAAAGCAAAGGGGACGACAGAGGATGAGATGGCTGGATGGCATCACCGACTCAATGGATGTGAGTTTGAGTGAACTCTGGGAGTTTTTGATGGACAGGGAGGCCTGAGTGTGCTGCAATCCATGGGGTCACAAAGAGTCGGACATGACTGAGAGACTGAACTGAACTGAATGCGTGGAAAATTAAACAGCACATTCTGAAGGGCTCGATGAGGCAAAGAATAACTCACAGGGGAAATAGGAACATATTCTGAGGTGATTTAAAATGAAAACCCAATGTAGAAAGTCATCAGATACAGCAGAAGAAGAACCCATATATATTTAAAGTTACATAAAAAGAAAGCTCTCCAGTTCTGGGGAGAAGGTAATGCCTTCTTCAAAAGATGAAAAAAAATCTAATTTCACAGAAAGAAGAAAGAGGAAATGAACAAATATTAGTATGGGTTTAAATTAATAGAAAAAGAATACAGAAAATTAAACATGAAACAAAAATAGTAAAAAGAATATTAGGTAAACTAAACAATGAAAAGAGCAGATTTAGTTACTGAAATGAGAATGAATAAGATGCCATTGCTACTAAACATACAAAAAAAGGAGGAATTTGGGTATTTATGACAGGTATATCTGTCAACAAAAGTCTCAAACTATGTGAAGCAGTCAAATTGCTAGAATAACAGAGTGACTAAAACAATTTTATTAAATACTGGGGAAAAAAAAAAATGAACAGATTAATAAAAAAAAAAAAAAAGAAGAAGTTGAATTGGTTATCCCATTGTTTGTAAATAAGCCCTTAGAACTAGTTTCTTTTAAACCTGTACTATTCAGGTCGGTAGGTGCCCAATATGCTATTGGAGATGAGTGGAGAAAGAACTCCAGAAAGAATGAAGACATGGAGCCAATGCAAAAACAAAACCCAGTTGTGCATGTCACTGGTGACAGAAGCAAGGTCTGATGCATCAAAGAGCAATATTGCATAGGAACCTGGAATGTCAGGTCCATGAATGAAGGCAAATTGGAAGTTGTTAAACAGGAGATGGCAAGAGTGATCATCGACATTCTAGGAATCAGCAAATTAAAATGGACTGGAATGGGTGAATGTAACTCAGATGACCATGATATCTACTACTGTGGGCAGGAATCCCTTAGAAGAAATGGAGTAGCCATCATGGTCAACAAAAGAGTCCAAAATGCAGTACTTGGATGCAATCTCAAAAACGACAGAATGATTTCTGTTTGTCCAAGGCAAACCATTCAAAATCACAGTAACCCAAGCCTATGCACCAGCCAGAAATGCTGAAGAAGCTGAAGTTGAATGGTTCTATGAAGAACCATAAGACCTTTTAGAACTAACAACCAAAAAGAAATCCTTTTCATTATAGGGGACTGGAATGCAAAAGTAGGAAGTCAAGAAACACCTGGGATAACAGGCAAATTTGGCCTTTAATACAGAATGAAGTATGGAAAAGGCTAACAGAGTTTGGCCAAGAGAATACACTGGTCATAGCAAACACCCTCTTTCAACAACACAAGTGAAGACTCTACACATGAACATCACCAGATGGTCAACACCAAAATCAGATTGATTCTATTCTTTCCAGTCAGAGATGGAGAAGCTCTATACAGTCAGCAAAAACAAGATCAGGAGCTGACTGTGGCTCAGATCATGAACTCCTTATTGTCTAATTCAGACTTAAATTCAAGAAAGTAGGGAAAACCACTAGTCCATTCAGTTCAGTTCATTTCAGTCGCTTAGTCATGTCTGATTCTTTGTGACCCCATGAATTGCAGCACACCAGGCCTTCCTGTCCATCACATTTTTCAAATTTTCCTCCCATTATTATTTCAGTTTACATGGTTTGGATGACAGAGACCATATTTGGTATGATTTACATTATTAATGGTTATTCCATGGCTTAATAGAAACCCAATTATCAGGAATTATCTGGAGATTATTCCATGTGCAGTTGAGGCAGATGTGTATTCTTCTGTTTGTTTTAGGTGGAATGTTCTGCACATCTGTTTTTGGTCCACTGGATGTATTGTTGTTTAGGTTTTCTCTTCCTTCAGTGGTCTTATCTTCTTCTTGAATTATTTTAATATTTATTGCTGGATATTTATTCTTGGACTATAATTCTTGCTAACGTTTTGCAGTTTCTGCACTGCATGTTAGCCTAAAGGCAGAGAAACTATTCACATATTAGTTAACTGTAACTATTTGATGATGTGAATTTATGTGTGTCTGATATCCCCATATATCATTAATGTAGAGATACTATGAAACACATATAATTAATATAATCATTGGAATGACTGATACTGAAGCTGCAACTGCAATATACGGCCACCTGATGTGAAAAACTGATTCATTTGGGAAGACTCTGTTGCTGGGAAAGATTGAAGAGAAGAGGAGAAGGGAACCACAGAGGGTGTATGGTCGGGTGGCATTACAAATATCAGTTCAGTTTAGTTCATTCAGTTGCTCAGTCATGTCCAACTCTTTGCAACCCCATGAATCGCAGCACGCCAGGCCTCACTGCCCATCACCAACTCCCAGAATTCACTCAGACTCACATCCATCGAGTCAGTGATGCCATCCAGCCATCTCATCCTCTGTCGTCCCCTTCTCCTTCTGCCCCCAATCCCTCCCAACATCAGAGTCTTTTCCAATGAGTCAATTCTTCACATGAGGTGGCCGAAGTACTGGAGTTTCAGCTTTAGCACCAGTACTTCCAAAGAAATCCCAGGGCTGATCTCCTTCAGAATGGACTGGTTGGATCTCCTTGCAGTCCAAGGGAATGGACAGGAATTTGAGAAAACACCGGGGGTTGGATAGGAATTCAAGAAAACACCAGGGGTTGGTTTGGACCAGAGGGTCCAAATGCTGCAGTCCATGGTGTGGCAAATAATCAGATATGACTGTGTGACTAAACTGAATGTATTTAATGCCATTTTGTTTCATATCATTTTTTATTTAAAGTCTATTTTGTCTACTGTTAGTGTAGTAACTATGACAATCTATTGCCTATTGTGTGCTTAAAATATTCCTTACATTGTAATGTTGGTAATATATTCAATTATAAGGTTAGTCTCTTTGACAGTCTATAGTTGATTTTAAAGTAGTTCTATTTTATTACATATACACAAGACAGTATTACTCAGCCATTAAAAGAATACATTTGAATCAGTTCTAATAGAGGTGGATGAAACTGGATATTTAAAAAAATCCATTATTCCATCTTCTAGTGTATACCACCTTATTATATGAAAAACACCAATACAGTATACTAACACATCTATATGGAATTTAGAAAGATGCTTGTTTTTTTAAATTGTTGTTCCTATTTCATTTACTAAATAGATTTTTGAGTGATTTTAAGAAGTAGTTCTAGATATTTTAATTGCTGTTGTTCATTCATTGAGTCATGTCCAACCCTTTGTGACTGCAGCACAACAGGCCTCCCTCTCTTTCACTGTTTCCCATAGTTTGCTCAAACACATGTCCATTGAACTGGTGATGCCGTCCAACCATCTCATCCTCTATCAGCACCTTCTCCTCCTGTCCTCAATCTTTCCCAGTGTCATGGTGTTTTCCAGAGTTGGTTCTTTGAATTAGTTTGGCAAAATCCTCGAGTTTCAGCTTCAGTATGAGTGCTTCAGATGTATATCCAGGGTTGGTTTCCTTGTGGATTGATTGGCTGGATCTGTTTGCAGTTCAAGGGACCCCTAAGAGTTTTCTCCAGCATCACTGTTTGAAGGCATCAGTTCTTGAGCTCTCAGCCTTCTTTAGATTCCAATTCTCACATCTTTACATGACTAATGGATAAACGATAGGGGTTTGTGAGTGAGGAGACCTTTGTTAATAAGCTCATGTTTCTTCTTTTTAATACAAGGTCAAGGTTTTTTCATAGTTTTTCCTCCAAGAAGCAAGTGTCTCTTCATTTCATGCCTGCAGTCACCATTCACAGTGATTTTGGAGCCCAAGAAAACTAAGTTTGTCACTTATTCCATGTTTTCCCCTTCTATTTGCCAAGTAGTGATGGGACCAGACACCTTGTGTTGTTCATTTGACTATTGAGTTCTCAGTGAGGTTTCTACACTCCTCATTCATCCTTATCAAGACCCTCTTTAGTTCCTCTTCACTTTCTCTTTTTACAGTGTTTCCATCTGTCTATCTAAGGTTGTTGAAGTTTATCCCAGAAACATTGATTCCAGTTTATTATCCATCCAGCCTGTCATTTTGAATAGTATAGTCCGCATATATTTCACATAAAAAGACTGATAATATGCAGTGTTGTCACTTGCCTTTCCCAGGTTTATACTGATCAATTGTTCCATGTCTTGTTCCAACTCTTACATCTTGAATGGCATACACATTTCTCAGGTGACAGGTTAGAAGGTCCATGATTCCTGTCTCTTTCAAACTGTTCACAGTTTACTGTGATATACACAGTCAATGTCTTTAGTGGAGTCACTGAAGCAGAAGTAAATGATTTTCTGAAATTCCTGGTTCCCTCTAGGATCCAATGAATGTTTCCAAATTGTTCTCTGGTTCATGTATTGTTTCCAAGTCGAGCTTTCCCCTTGAAAGTTCTTAGTTTATGTACTGCTGTAGAATTTTGAGTTTTACCCAGCTAACATGTGAAAGGAGCAACAGTGTATGCTTGTTTGAACATTCTTTGGCCTTACCCACCTTTGATGTTAATGAAAACTGGCCTTTTCCAAACTCATGTCCACTGATGAGTTTTCCAAGTCTGATGACATATGAACTCAGTGTCCCAGTTTAACTGCATCATTAAGAGTTTAGCAGTTTCATGTTAATGACTGCTTAAATTTTTTGTTTAAACCATTTGATTTCTCCTTCATATCTGAATAAGATCTGTGTTGGTGTTAGTTTTGGCTTGTTCATAATTTTGAGAATGTTCTCCATGCTCTACTGGCCTGAAGAGTTTCTATTGAAAGTTCAGCTGCTATCTTTATGGGGATCCGACAGTATATTTATGTCTTTACTCTTGCTGCTCTTAATGTTTGTTTTTGTGTTTAAATTTTCAGTGTTTGGTTAAAATATTGTTGTGGGATGTTTCACTTTGGGTTCATCCTGTTTGTAACATTCTGCTGTGTTGGGACTCAAGGAGCTATTTCCTTCCCCATTTAATGGAGGTTTTCAACTTTTATCTCTTGAAGAATTTTCTAAAGCACCCCACCACTTTTTTTTTTTCTTTTTCCTTTCTTTTTTCTTTTTTTTTTTTTTTTTTTGGTCTTTTCCATGTGGATATCCTCACAGTATGGCATTTAATACTGTCTAAGAATTATCAGAGCTTTTAATGTTTTCCTTCTTTAAAAAAAAAAACAAAATTTACACATGTCACTGTGTTTTCTTTTTATTCCTCCTTTCTCAGTTCAGTTCAGTTCAGTCATTTGTGTCTGACCCCATGAATCACAGCATGCCAGGTCTCCCTATTCATCACCAACTCCTGGAGTTCACTCAAACTCATGTCCATCAAGTCAGTGATGCTATCCAGCCATGTCATCCTCTGTTATTACCTTCTCCTCCTGCCCTCAATCCCTCCCAGCATCAGAGTCTTTTCCAATGAGTCAACTCTTCACACGAGGTGGCCAAAGTATTGGAATTTCAGCTTTAACATCAGTCCTTTCAATGAAAACCCAAGACTGATCTCCTTTAGAATGAACTGGTTGGATCTCATTGCAGTCCAAGGGAGTCTCAAGAGTCATCTCGAACACCACAGTTCAAAAGCATCGATTCTATGGCACTCAGCTTTGTTCACAGCCCAACTCTCACATCCATACATGACCACTTTAAATGTAATACACCACATTAACAAATTGAAAAATAAAAAACATATGATTATCTCAATAGATGCAGAGAAAGCCTTTGACAAAATTCAACATCCATTTATGATAAAAACTCTACAGAAAGCAGGAATAGAAGGAACATACCTCAACATAATAAAAGCTATATATGACAAACCCACAGCAAACATTATCCTCAATGGTGAAAAATTGAAAGCATTTCCTCTAAAGTCAGGAACAAGACAAGGGTGCCCACTTTCACCATTACTATTCAACATAGTTTTGGAAGTTTTGGCCACAGCAATCAGAGCAGAAAATGAAATAAAAGGAATCCAAATTGGAAAAGAAGAAGTAAAACTCTCAATATTTGCAGATGACATGATCCTCTACATAGAAAACCCTAAAGATTCCACCAGAAAATTACTAGAAATAATCAATGACTATAGTAAAGTTGCAGGATATAAAATCAACACACGGAAATCCCTTGCATTCCTATACACTAATAATGAGAAAACAGAAAGAGAAATTAAGGAAACAATTCCATTCACCACTGCAATGGAAAGAATAAAATACTTAGGAATATATCTACCTAAAGAAACTAAAGACCTATATATAGAAACTACTGGGGACCAGCCCCAGCTGATCCAGGGTATTCGAAGGAGAGACGGCCTAGGCGACTATTTATATGCTAATTAGAGATATAGGGAACAATAGAATGAGGATAGCTCAGTAGGAAAATTCAGTGGAGAAAAGAAGCTGAGTAGCTTGGTTTACGCTGGGAGACCAATAAAACTTCAAGACAAGAAGTTTGCACCACTCACGTGGGCAGGCGCCCTCTCGAATAGCGGAAGGTGTCTCACCCTAGACTCCTTCTCGAGTGGGTCTTAGAAGCCCAGGCATGATTAGTAAGCGTGGTGGGTTCCAGCGCCCAGATGGAGACTCAGCTGGAAGTTAAAAGGAAGAATGACATGGGGAGACCAAGCGTTGGTGAGCAAGGCCCATAGCTTTATTTTTAACAGGGGCTTTTATACCTAAGTTACACATAGAGGATAATAGGATGCAAAGTCAGCAGTCTTTGGTTCTTATCAAAAACCAAGGTTTCTTTCCTGCAAATGTATCGTATACAAATGGTTTAGGTGATTTACATCATCTTCTGGCCAGAAGGCCTACTAACATTTTATGACTCAAGGACTTATCAACAAAGACTTATTTTCTCTAAGAGTAATTATTTCAAGGTTTGGCACCATCTTCCAAAGATAAAATTGCATTCCTATAGGGCGGATGTGTAATGGGTTTACAAAGAAAGAATTTATTACCTTAAGGGTCTAAAGTTACTAACACCAAGGCCACTACTTATTTTTTCTACATACCCACTATTAATTGATACATATTCAAGGATACAATTCAGGGATGTGAAAACTTGGCAACAAGCATTGACTCATCAATGAAATCCTTTACTAGTTTATTCTGACAGTTTTAACTCTCTGAGAGGCTCTAAGCTATTTGAATATCTTAAGCTTCCCATGCCTCTGGAGGCTGGGAGACTGTAAACAATCGTATGCATAGCTGCAGGAGTCCGGGTAAACTTGTCAGGTGAGTTAGAGAGCCATCAGAGGGGTTTGATTTAAACACTCCTAATTGCCCAGGAACTTTATTAATTGAGCTGTAAGTTAACTCTTTGACAGAGAGAGAGATGGTGGTAGGGACAGCCCCAGTAAAGTCAGAGGTGAGAGCACAAAGCAATAAAGTAGGCAGACTCTGGTTTTTGGGGAAAATGCTCGAGAATATCCGGGGACTCCTGAGGCTCGATCCCGCCTTTGCGTATGCCAAGCCTCCTTCCTCATGACCTTTGTCACGAGTGGAATGCCTCACGCTCCCAGAAAAACTATAAAAACACTCGTGAAAGAAATCAAAGAGGACACTAATAGATGGAGAAATATGCCATGTTCATGGATTGGAAGAATCAACATAGTGAAAATGAGTATACTACCCAAAGCAATTTATAGATTCAACGCAATCCCTATCAGGCTACCAACAGTGTTCTTCACAGAGCTAGAACAAATAATTTCACAATTTGTATGGAAGTACAAAAAACCTTGAATAGCCAAAGCGATCTTGAGAAAGAAGAATGGAACTGGAGGAATCAACCTACCTGACTTCAGGCTCTACTACAAAGCCACAGTTATCAAGACAGTATGGTACTGGCACAAAGACAGAAATATAGACCAATAGAATAAAATAAAAAGCCCAGAGATAAATCCACACACATATGGGCACCTTATCTTTGACAAAGGAGGTAAGAATATACAATTGATTAAAGACAATCTCTTTAACAAGTGGTGCTGGGAAATCTGGTCAACCACCTGTAAAAGAATGAAACTAGACCACTTTCTAACACCATACACAAAAATAAACTCAAAATGGATTAAAGATTTAAACGTAAGACCAGAAACTATAAAACTCCTAGAGGAGAACATAGGCAAAACACTCTCTGACATACATCACAGCAGGATCCTCTATGACCCACCTCCCAGAATATTAGAAATAAAAGCAAAAATAAACAAATGGGACCTAATTAACCTTAAAAGCTTCTGCACATCAAAGGAAACTCTTAGCAAGGTGAAAAGACAGCCTTCAGAATAGGAGAAAATAATAGTAAATGAAGCAACTGACAAACAACTAACCTCAAAAATATACAAGCAACTCCTACAGCTCAATTCCAGAAAAATAAACGACCCAATCAAAAAATGGGCCAAAGAACTAAATAGACATTTCTCCAAAGAAGACATACAGATGGCTAACAAACACATGAAATGATGCTCAACATCACTCATTATCAGATAAATGCAAATCAAAACCACTATGAGGTACCACTTCACACCAGTCAGAATGGCTGCGATCCAAAAGTCTACAAATAATAAATGCTGGAAAGGGTGTGGAGAAAAGGGAACCCTCTTACACTGTTGGTGGGAATGCAAACTAGTACAGCCACTATGGAGAACAGTGTGGAGATTCCTTAAAAAACTGGAAATAGAACTGCCTTATGATCCAGCAATCCCACTGCTGGGCATACACACTGAGGAAACCAGAAGGGAAAGAGACACGTGTACCCCAATGTTCATCGCAACACTGTTTATAATAGCCAGGACATGGAAGCAACCTAGATGTCCATCAGCAGATGAATGGATAAGAAAGCTGTGGTACATATACACAATGGAGTATTACTCAGCCATTAAAAAGAAAACATTTGAATCAGTTCTAATGAGGTGGATGAAACTGGAGCCTATTATACAGAGTGAAGTAAGCCAGAAGGAAAAACATAAATACAGTATACTAACACATATATATGGAATTTAGAAAGATGATAACAATAACCCAGTGTACGAGACAGCAAAAGAGACACTGATGCATAGAACAGTCTTATGGACTCTGTGGGAGAGGGAGAGGGTGGGAAGATTTGGGAGAATGACATTGAAACATGTAAAATATCATGTAAGAAACGAGTTGCCAGTCCAGGTTCGATGCACAATATTGGATGCTTGGGGCTAGTGCACTGGGTTGACCCAGAGGGATGGTATGGGGAGGGAGGAGGAGGAGGGTTCAGGATGGGGAACACATGTATACCTGTATGGATTCATTTGATATTTGGCAAAACTAATACAATTATGTAAAGTTTAAAAATAAAATAAAATTAAAAAAAAGAAAAACCATAGCCTTGACTAGTAGGACATTTGTTGGCAAAGTAATGTCTCTGTTTTTGAATATGTTATTTAGGTGGTGCATAATTTTCCTTCCAAGGAGTAAGCGTCTTTTAATTTCATGGCTGCAATCACCAACTGCATTGATTTTGCAGCCCCCCAAAAAATAAAGTCTGACACTGTTTCCACTGTTTCCCCATCTATTTCCCATCAAGTCATTGGACCAGATGCCATGATCTTCGTTTTCTGAATGTTGAGTTTGAAGCCAACTTTTTAACTCTCCTCTTTCACTTTCATCAGGAGACTTTTTAGTTCTTCAATTTCTGCCATAAGAATGGTGTCATCTGCATATGTGAGGTTATTGATATTTCTCCTGGAAACTTGATTCCAGCGTGTCCTTCCAGCCTAGCTCTTTTCATGATGCACTCTGCATATAAGTTAGTTCTTTCTCTGTCTCAGATATTTTACTCTTGGTTCCTTCCAGGGCTTTGCTAATCTCAGTTATTCCATTGATTATTACTGGGTTTTTTTTTCCTTTCTTTATTTCTTCTAGATGCATGGTAGGCATGCTTCTTTCTTCTCAATCCGGGCCTCCAGTGTATTTGCTGGCAACTCCACTTAACTTTCAAGATTTGGGCCATCTTTTCTCTCATTATTCTGAAATCTTTTTCAGAAAAAACTTCCTATCTCCTCTTCTTTTGTTTGTTTTGGTGTGTTTTTATCATATTGTATTGTTTTTGCCAAATATCAAAATGTATCCACCACATGTATACATGTGTTCCCCATCCTGAACCCTCCTCCCTCCTCCTCCTCCCTCCCCATACCATCCTCTGGGTCGTCCCAGTGCACCAGCCCCAAGCATCCAGTATCATGCATTGAACCTGGACTGGCAACTCGTTCATATATGATTTACATGTTTCAATGCCATTCTCCCAAATCATCCCATACTCTCCCTCTCCCACAGAGTCCAAAAGACTGTTTTATACATCAGTGTCTCTTTTGCTTTCTCATATACAGGGTTATTGTTACCATCTTTCTAAATTCCATATATATACGTTAGTATACTGTATTTATGTTTTTCCTTCTGGCTTACTTCACTCTGTATAATAGGCTCCAGTTTCATACACCTCATTAGTACTGGTTCAAATGTATTCTTTTTAATGGCTGAGTAATACTCCATTGTGTATATGTACCACAGCTTTCTTATCCATTCATCTGCTAATGAGCATCTAGGTTGCCTCCATGTCCTGGCTATTATAAACAGTGCTGCGATGGACATTGGGGTACACATGTCTCTTTCCCTTCTGGTTTCCTCAGTGTGTATGCCCAGCAGTGGGATTGCTGGATCATAAGGCAGTTCTATTTCCAGTTTTTAAGGAATCTCCACACTGTTCTCCATAGTGGCTGTACTAGTTTGCATTCCCACCAACAGTGTAAGAAGGTTCCCTTTTCTCCACACCTCTCCAGCATTTATTATTTGTAGACTTTTGGATTGCAGCCATTCTGACTGGCGTGAAATGGTACCTCATAGTGGTTTTGATTTACATTTCTCTGATAATGAGTGATGTTGAGCATCATTTCATGTGTTTGTTAGCCATCTGTATGTCTTTGAGAAATGTCTATTTAGTTCTTTGGCCCATTTTTTGATTGGGTCATTTATTTTTCTGGAATTGAGCTGTAGGAGTTGCTTGTATATTTTGAGATTAGTTGTTTGTCAGTTGTTTCATTTACTATTATTTTCTCCCATTCTGAAGGCTGTCTTTCCACCTTGCTTATAGTTTCCTTTGTTGTGCAGAAGCTTTTAAGTTTAATTAGGTCCTTCAAAATGGATTAAAGATCTAAACGTAAGACCAGAAACTATAAAACTCCTAGAGGAGAAATTGGCAAAACACTTTCTGACATACATCACAGCAGGATCCTCTATGACCCACCTCCTAGAATATTGGAAATAAAATGGAGCTGGATCACTCGATGAAGTGCAATGAATTGTCCTGTAATGTGCATTGTGGTGTCTGTGGGTTTGGTATGGCTTCAGGTAGCACCTTTTATAATATTCACTTTTGTGTTGCTGCTTTGCTGGAGAATAGGTGTGCATTGTCTTGCACTGAAATTGCTGGTTTCAGCTTGGGGCTTCGTTTCCATGTAGGCAGGAACCTTTTGAATTTGCTTCTTTTTTAAAGTTCATTGGTGTCAGGAGTTCAACAATGATCTAAAGATCTGGATTAACTTCATGGCCTCTGGGTTTTGGAGCTGAGTTATAGTAGCATTAAGAGTTCTGCATCCTCAGAAGAGAAAACCCAAGGTTGATGGTGAAGCAATTTTCCATAATCAAAAACAGTTAAAGAGATTCACAGAGTTATATGGATCAGAGAAAACTGAGGAGGGAGATAAAGGTTTCTAGGAGGAGTAAAGGGGAAGTAAAAAGGCGAGAGTGCAATCAACTCAGGAATTAAATTCATAAGTTAAAATAGATTCTAAATACAGAATTCCTAAAGTATAAACATTGATTAATAAAAAAGTTTCAAAATCAAAGATTAAGAACCTAGAATAGAATTTAAACTCCTATGATTACTGGAGAAAATTTAGAAGTCAAAATAATTATCAAACTTTTATATTGTGGTATACAGAAATGAAATTAAAGGGAATGATAAGGAACAAAAAAGTGTTTAATTAAAAAACATGAAAACAATAAAGAATAATCTTACAATTGCTCTAGAGAAATTGCTGTGAGTTTAGTGGTGCCAGATCAATGTCAGACAATCTCTTTTTCCTGCTTCTACTTGTTGTCCAATGCTATTGCTGTCCTTGAATTGCACAGTTTCTGCATTAGCTTCAGAGTTTCAATTTGTAGCTCCTGTCACTTCTGGGATAGTCCACCCTTCTTTGCTTATTTTTACTTCCTCATTTTGCAATTCTCTTCGGTGACAAGTTACACATGACTAGTTTGCACCAAAACACAAGGGGACAGCAGGCCCTTATTTGACCTCACCTGCTCAATGGTACAATGATGAGGAGGAACACACTGAAAACAAACACCTGTGGAATATGTGGGTGAGGGTGCTTAAGATGGCTGGAACACAGTGGGCTTGCCACTGCCATAGGTGACATGTACTTCCTCGGCCCACCCAGCTCAGGTTCCTGGGTAATCTGCGATTGCACTGCCCAAAGTGTTCCCTGTGTTTCATGCACATCCCAAGTCCAAGCCACTCAGGCTCCTAGGTGATCTTCAAGGGCACTGAACACAATCGGCTATGTGCTTTATTTCCTTCCCAGGTCCAAACGGCTCAGGCAACTGGATGGCAGCAAAGGCACCTCCAAGGTAGGCCATGCATCTTATGTACCTGTCAGCCACTCGGTTTGTCTGTAGCATAAGGGAGTCAGAGAAGGCAATGTTCAGAAAAAGAATGGGACTAGCACTTTACAGGAACAGATCACCTTTAATGAGGTGAGAAAGGGCAGCAGTCAGATTAGTGAGCTGCTGCACTAACCCAAGACAAAGTATATATATATATATATATATATACACATATACATATACATATATACATATACATATATACATATACATATACATATACATATATTTGGAAAGCCACTGTCTTAAGTGGGCCTGTTCTTCTCCGGGGTTGTTTGGAATAGTTATCTTATAAATGGCTGGGGCAAGGAATTGTAGAGATCAGCCAAAGGCTGATAGGATGATATGGGAGAAGGAACAATACAAATCACATTTAGAGAAAGCAAATGAACAGTATATACTTTAGTGCTTTTTCAGTTTTATTATTTTATGTCCATTATCGGGAAGAAAGCTAAGAGTTTAAACAGCAGGTTTTATTCATTGAAAATATATATAAATATATGTTTCATACTTGACAGTGTAGATGCAGCCTACTCAGCAATCATGATCACTATCATAACATGACTGATATATTCAAAGATTGCACCAAAGTCAGCAAAAGATAGGCATTTTACAAGTAGTATTATAAAAGGTCATTCTTGCTCTACTCTCCTTATATTATGCCTTTATTTCCTCCCACCAAGACACCATCTATATTTCCTAGTGGATATTTTGATGTTGCTTTCCTGATCCTCCAAAGACAGACATAAATCCTTGTGGTGAATGCAGCATCTCAGCATGGTAATTAGTTCTTGGAAGACATACATCATGTTTCCTTTCGTAGTTTCATTATCTATGATTTTATTGAATTTCTAGAGCTACATTAGGAAAATATTTTCAGTCATAATAAGGCACTTTCCACAACTTTTCCTAAGCATTGTTTGGGATTGGAAAGAAACTGTCTTCCTTCCTACCAAGTTAGTCACAGATATTCAATTCTTCTATGTGTTTCATGTCTACACAAGTTTCCTTATGTATCTTGCACATCAGCTAAGACATAGTGCCTGCCAAATGATGTATTTTAAGTACTTACTGAATTAACAATGAAAAGATGCTAAATAACTTAGCAATCAAAAGCCATATAAGTTACACAGCAACATCCGAGAGTCTCCACTCTTACCATAATTGACATTTTTTATTTACTGACAATCTAGTAAAGTGGTGTGTCTTCTTTATAATGTAATGTCTAGGTTTGTATTTAACTTTTACCTCCAAAAGCAAGTGACATTTAATTTGATAACTGCAGTCACCATTCCTAGTAATTTTGAAGCCAAAGAAAATTAAGCTTGTCACTGTTTCCACATGTTTACCCCTTATATTTGCCAAGTAGTGATGGGACCAGATGCCCTTATCTTTGTTTTTATGAATGTAGAGTTTTCAGCACGGTTTTTCACTCTAATCATTCACCCTCATGAAAAGGCTCTTTATTTCCTCTTCAATTTCTATTTGTTTTTGTGTTACCATCTATATATCTGAGGGTTTTGCTGTTTCTCCCAGCCACCTTGATGCCAGCTTTTGATTCACTCAACTGGTATTTTAATAGTATAGTCTGCATATGATTCACATAAGCAAGTCACAGTAAAGAGATTTGTCACTCTTCTTTCACTTTTGAAGTGGTCAGTTGGTCCATGCCCAATCCAATTCTTGCGTCTTGACTCATTTAAGGGTGGTTCCAACCTTTATTTCCTCAAGATTTTCCATGTACCCCACCCCTTTTAGTTTCGGTGTTCTCCATCTAGACACCTACGTTTCTCATCGTGGTTTCTTTCTTTCTTTCTTTTTTTTCCCGCACCACACTCTGTTTCATTTATTTCCTCCTTTCTTAGTTAAGTTCAGTTGGTCATTCATCACCAACTCTTTGCAACCCCATGAATCGCAGCACACCAGGGCTCCCTGTTCACTGAGTTCACTCACGCTTATGTCTATTGATTCGGTAATGCCATCCAGCCTTCCATCCTCTGTAGTCCCCTTCTCGTCCTGACCCCATCCCCTCTGAGCATCTGGGTCTTTCTCAATGAGTCAACACTTTGCATGAGTGGGCAAAGTATTGGAGTTTCAGCTTTAGCATCAGTCCTTCCAATGAACACCCAGGACTGATCTCCTTTAGGATGGACAGACTGGATTTTGTTGCAGTCCAAGGGACTCTCAAAAGTCTTATCCATCACCGCAGTTCAAAAGCATCAATTCTTCAGCAGTCAGCTTTCTTCACAGTCCAACTGTCACATTCATACATGATCACTAGAAAAACCCGATCCTTGACTAGACAAACTTTGTTGGCAATGTAATGCCACTGATTTTTAATATGCTGTCTAGGTTGGGCATAACTTTCCTTCCAAGGGGTAAGCGTGTTTTAATTTCAGTGCTGCAATCACCATCTGCAGTAGTTTTGGAGCTGCAAAAAAAGTCAAGTCTGACAATCTTTCCACTGTTTCCCCATCTATTTCCCATGAAGTGATGGGACTAGATGCCATGGTCTTCATTTTCAGAATGTTGAGCTTTAAGCCAAATTTTCCACTCTTCTCTTTGACTTTCATCAAGAGACTTTTTAGTTCCTCTTCACTTTCTGCAATAAGGTTGGTGTCATCTGCAAATCTGAGGTTATCAATATTTCTCCTGGTAATCTGAATTCCAGCTCCAATTCTTTCAGCCCAGGGTTTCTCATGATGTACTCTGCCTGCAAGTCAAATACGCAGGTGATAATACAAAGCCTGATGTCCTCCTTTTCATATTCAAAACCAGTCTGTTGTTCCATGCCCAGGTCTAACTGTTGCTTCCTGACCTGCATATAGGTTCCTCCAAGGCAGGTCAGGTTGTCTGGTATACCTGTCTCTTTCAGAATCTTCCACTGTTTATTGTGAACCACACAGTCAAAGGATTTGGCATAGTCAATAAAGCAGAAATAGGTGTTTATCTGGAACTCTCTTGCTTTTTTTTGATGATCCATCGGATGTTGGCAATGCGATCTCTGGTTCCTCTGCCTTTCCTAAAACCAGCTTGAATATCTGGAAGTTCACAGTTCATGTATTGCTGAAGCCTGGCTTGGAGAAATTTGAGCATTACTTTACTAGTGTGTGAGATAAGTGCAATTGTGTAGTAGTTTGAGCATTCATTGTCATTGCCTTTCTTTGGAATTGGAGTGAAAACTGACCTTTTCCAGTCCTGTGGCCACTGCTGAATTTTCCAAATTTGCTGGCATATTAAGTGAAGCACTTTCACAGCATTATCTTTCAACATTTGAGATAATTCAACTGGAATTCTATCACCTCCACTAGCTTTGTTGGTACTGAGGCTTTCTAAGGCCCTCTTGATTTAACACTCCAGGATGTTTGGCTCTAGGTGAGTGATCACACCATCGTGATTATCCGGGTCTTAAAAGTCATTTTTGTACAATTATCCTGCGTAGTCTTGTCACCTCTCCACAATATCTTCTGCTTCTGTTTGATCCATACCATTTCTTCCCTTTATTGAACCCATCTTTTCATGAAATATTCCCTTTGTATTTCTAATTTTCTTGAAGAGAACTCTAGTCTTTCCCATTCTGTTGTTTTCTTCTATTTCTTTGAATTGATCTCTGAGGAAGGCTTCCTTATCTCTGTTTGCTATTCTTTTAGATCTCTGCATTCAGATACATATAGCTTTTCTTTTCTTATTTGCTTTTTGCTTCTCTTTTTTTCACAGCTATTTGTAAGGCCTCCTCAGGCAGCCATTTTGGTTTTTTGCATTTTGTGTCTACGGGGGTGGTCTTAGTCCCTGTCTCCTGTACAATGTCATGAATCTCTGTCCATTGGTCATCAGGCACTTGTCTATCAGATCTGGTCCCTAAAATCTATCAGATCTAGTCCCTTAAATCTATATTTCACTGTATAATGATAAGGGACTTGACTTAGGTCATATCTGAATGGTCTAGTGGTTTTCCCTACTTTCTTTAATTCAAGTCTGAATTTGGCAAAAAAAGGAGTTCATGATCTGAGCTACAGTCAGCTCCTCGTCTTGTTTTTGCTGACTGTATAGAGTTTCTCCATCTTTGGCTGCAAAGGTAGAATTAATCTGATTTTGGTGATTTTGGTGTTGACCATCTTGTCTTGTGTTGTTGGAAGAGGGTGTTTGCTATGACCAGTGTGTTCTCTTGGAAAAACTCTATTAGCCTTTGCCCTGCTTCATTCAGTATTCCAAGGTCAAATTTGCCTGTTACTCCAAGTGTTTCTTGACTTCCTACCTTTGCATTCCAGTCCCCTTTAATGAAAAGGACATCTTTTTTGGATATTAGTTCTAAAAGATCTTGCAGGTCTTCATAGTACCATTCAACTTCAGCTTCTTCAGCATTTCTCATTGGGGCAAAGGCTTGGATTACCATGATATTGAATGGTTTGCCTTGGAAATGAACAGAGATCATTCTTTCATCTTTGAGATTGCATCCAAGTACTGCATGTAAGACTCTTTTGTTGACCATGATGGCTCCTCCATTTCTTCTAAGGGATTCCTGCTCACAGTAGTAGATATAATGGTCATCTGAGTTAAATTCACCCATTCCAGTCCCTTTTAGTTCGCTGATACCTAGAATTTTGACATTCACTTTTACCATGTCCGGTTTGACCACTTCCAGTTTGCCTTGATTCATGGACCTGACATTCCAATTTCCTATGTAATATTGCTGTTTACAGCATCAGACCTTGCCTCTATTACCAGTCACATCCATAGCTGGGTATTGTTTTTGCTTTGTCTTAATCCCTTCTTTCTTTCTGGAGTTATTTCTCCACTGATCTCCAGTAGCATATTGGACACAAACCAACCCAGGGATTTCCTCTTTCAGTATCCTATCATGTGTTTCATACTGTTCATGGGGTTCTCAAGGCAAGAATACTGATGTAGTTTGCCATTCCCTTCTCCATGGACCACATTCTGTCAGACCTCTCGACCATGACCCGCCCATCCTGTATGGTACCACATGGCATGGCTTACTTTCATTGAGTTAGACAAGCCTGCAGTCCATGTGAGAAGATTGGCTAGGTTTTTGAGATTATGGTTTCAGCGTGTCTGAAATCTGATGCCCTCATTAGTGAAATCAGATCCTGAAGATTGTATTCCTAAAGTTACAACATTGACAACCATTTTTGGAAAGCAAAAGTTAAGAACCAAAAATAAAAATTAGACTCATTTAAATAGTGCAAAAAAAAAAAAAAAAAAAGAAAAGAAAACGGAGGTCATACACATTCTTATATATATAGAAGTGTTTAAAACACAGATGTATGTGTTTTTATTTGAAAGGTAATAACAGTTAACAGAAATAAAAGTTTAGGGTATTAAAAAGGCCTAGCATTGTTAAAAGTTAAAGAAATCATACAGAAATAGATCTCAGAATTAAAAAAAAAAAAAAGTTTGAGTTTTGGTGTCAGTACAGTGTCAGATAGTCCCCAGCTGAAGTTTGTACTTGTTGTCAAATTCTACTATTGTCCCTCAGTTGAACATTAATTGAATTAATTGGCATTAATTGAAGACTTATTCTGTTGAACCTATCACTTCTGGGTTGGCTTATGCTCCTTTGTTTATTTTCCTTCTTTTATTTGAAAGCCTCTCTGTATCTGGTTTTCAACATGAAACGAGGATGCGGTAGCCTCTTATTCGACCTCACTTGCTCACTGTTTTGGCGGTGAGGTGGGACACTGAAAACAAATACCTCTGGGATATGTCGGGGTGCTTGAGGTGGATTGACCACATTGGACTTGCCACTGACAAACGTGACCTGTTCTTCTTGGGTCCACACTGCTCAGCCTCCCTGTTGATACGTGAGGGCACTGTCCCAAGTAGGCCGTGTATTTCATGCACTTCCCAGCCAGTCAGGCACTTAGGTGCTCAGCAAGGGCAATGATCATGATTGGCTCTGTGCTTTTTGCTCTTTACAAGTCCAAAATCTCAGGTGGCTGGATGGAGGACAGGGCACAGTCCTAGGTGGCCCATGCCTTATGCAGCTCTCTGGTCTCAACCACACAGTTTGCTACCTGTGCCAGAGCCCACAGCCTTAGGTGTTCCATGTGTCTCTTCAGGGTGGCTGACCCCAGGCTGTCATGATCCTGGCCTATGTGAATTGTCCATGAACTCAGGAATTCATCATAGCAAATTTCAACCAGCTTAGAGCTTTGTAGGGGATGTCTGTAGGACCAAGATACTAGTAACCTATTTCCGTCTGCCTCTGGCAGTCATATACATTCCTCTCTACCTCCATGGAGGAAAGGGTCTTCAATGGAAGCTGGCTTGGTCTTCTTTGGTATTTTCTAGTTTTCTGGTCTGTGAGTGTGCCATGGTTCACTATGTGGACTTAGAGCCTTCTTGTAGGAAAAGTCCTTTCTAAAATGGCTGTCTCTAGGTTTCCCATGGTTTATGTTTCTTTGTCACATTAGCTCCGTCAGATTGTCCTCAGGGCACTAAATCCTGGTTCTAACAATACTGTGTTTGATACATCACAGGCCTCCCTCCTAGACCTCATGTATGACTGTGGACAGAAGCGTCTGTGTGACTTCTTGGTTAGTAATTGCATTTATTGGCATAATCTGTGTTTTTGTTCTTCTTCCCCCGGTTCTGTTTTTTTTCTCCCACTGACACCTATGAGACAGGGTTTCCTATCTTGTTTTAATTTTCATCCTTTATGACTCCCTCTCGAAGGGGAGTCTCGATCCCTAAAACCTTTTCTTCACTTACATCTCTTATTTTGTCCTACCTCCTTTTTAAGAGATGGGTTTTAATTTCTCGGTTTCTAGGGACCATCAACATCTTTCAAGTTGATTTCTGGAAGGTGTTCCATGTGCAGTCGATCCTTTGATGGATTTGTGTGGGAGAAACTGGACTGTGCCTCCTATTCCTCTAACATTATGAGACCTCCACCATGACTGTGGAAGATCCATTTTATTAACTGAAATCTTGTTGTTATTCAGTCACAAAGCCATGTCTTACTCTCTGTGACCCCTTAGACTGCAGCACACAAGGGCTTTCTGCCCTCTGCATCACCCAGGGTCTGCCTGAAATCATATCCATTGAATGGGTGAAGCTATACAACCTTCTCCTTCGTTCTCACCCATGTCTCCTCCTGATTTCATTGTTTCCTAAGAATCAGTTTCTTTTCTAGTGAGTCATTTCTTTGCTCAGGTGGTCAAAGTTTGAAGACTTATCTTCAGCATCAGTGATTCTAATTCTTCTTCAGAGTTGATTTCCTTTATGTTTGACTGGATTGATCTCCTTGCAATTCAATGGATACACACAAGTCATTCCTAGCAGAGCAGTTTGGTGTTCTCACATCTGTACATGTCTACTGGAAAGACCATAGGTGTGACTCAAAGTGCCTCCATTGATCAAGTCATGTCTTCACTTTTTAACACGCTTTCTAAATTTGTGAGAGCTTTTCTTCCAGGAAGAAATTGTCTTCTAATTGTATAGCTTCCATCACCATCTGCAGTGAATTTAGAGCCAAAAGAGGTAATCTGTCACTGTCTTTTCCACTTCCATTTCCCCTGAAACTGTGGGACCAGATGTCATGACCTTACTTTGTGTAATACTGAGAAGGAAATGGCAACCCACTCCAGTGTTCTTGCCTGGAGAATCCCAGGGACTGGTGAGCCTGGTGGGCTGCCATCTCTGGGGTCACACAGAGTTGGACACAACTGAAGTGACAGCAGATATACATATTTATATGCATATTTATGTATATAGATATACAAATATCTATATAAAATAAGCAGATATGTTTCCATAGCAGAAAATGTTGATACCGAACTTAGATCTCAGAATTATTTCCAACTCCACGCTCCATGTCAACAGGAAATAGCCAAAGTTGTTGCTGACTCAAACAGTTCAAAACCTGGGAAGCCTGTAGACCTCCGCGTTTTCCAAGAGTAATTTTAATCAGAAAAGCTAGAGAAGCCAGAAATTAAGGAAAATAATCAAGCAAGAGAAAATAGTCATGATACTTTCACTTTTCACTTTCATGCATTGGAAAAGGAAATGGCAACCCACTCCAGTGTTCTTACCTGGAGAATCCCAGAGACAGGGAAGCCTGGTGGGCTGCCATCTATAGGGTCACACACAGTCAGACACAACTGAGGTGATGTAGCAGACATAGCAGAAAGGTCTTTAGTTCCTTCTCAAAGGCCATAGATAACATTCTGAGCAATATCCTGTGAACAGTTTTAGAGATGTTAAAGCCCCAACCAGGCTGAAATATATGTACATAGACCACAGAGTAGTTGGAAACAGACCGTCGATGATGTTGACTCCCAATATCCTCAGTAACAGGCCATTAGTACAATGCCCAAAACTGATCACAGGTGTGTGATCAGTCATTAAAATCCTTCCCCTGAAAGTATTTGGGAATTTGGGTCTTTGAAGCACCAAAGACTGCTAGGAAACCTTGCTCAGTCCTACAATAAACA
>NW_027220423.1:0-24602 GCF_027580195.1 Bos mutus
ATGTGATCGGTGCATGCAGTCGCGTGATCAGTGCATGATCAGCGTGATCAGTGCATGGTCAGCCACGTGATCAGTGCCCGATCAGCCACGTGATCAGTGCATGATCAGCCCCGTGATCAGTGCATGATCTTCCGCGTGATCAGTGCATGATCAGCCACGTGATCAGTGCATGATCAGCCCGTGATCAGTGCATGGTCAGCCACGTGATCAGTGCATGATTCAGCCCGCGTGATTGGTGCATGATTAGCCACGTGATCGGTGCATGATCAGCCGTGATCAGTGCATGATCAGCCATGCGTGGTCAGTGCATAAACAGGCGTGATCGGTGTGCATTTGATCATCCGTGATCAGTGCATGATAGCCGCGTGATCAGTGCATGATCTCCCACGTGATCAGTGCATTGCATGATCCCAGCCGCGTGATCAGTGCATGATCAGCTTCGTGATCAGTGCATGCATCAGTCACGTGATCAGTGCATGATCAGGCACGTGATCAGTGCATGATCGTGATCCACGTGATCAGTGCATGATCCGCAGTCACGTGATCAGTGCATGATCAGCCAGCGTGATCAGTGCATGATCAGTCACGTGATCAGTGCATGATCAGCCCGTGATCAGTGCATGATCAGCCGTGATCAGTGTGATGTGTGTCAGGCGTGATCAGTGTGATCAGCCCACGTGATCAGTGCATGATCAGCCCGCGTGATCAGTGATCAGTGCATGATCAGCCGCGTGATCAGTGCATGATCATCGCGTGATCAGTGCATGATCAGCCCGTGATCAGTGCATGATCAGCCGCGTGATCAGTGCATGATCAGGCACGTGATCAGTGCATGATCAGCCACGTGATCAGTGCATGATCAGCCGCGTGATCAGTGCATGATCAGCCACGTGATCAGTGCATGATCAGCCGCGTGATCAGTGCATGATCGCCGCGTGATCAGTGCATGATCAGCCGCGTGATGGTGCATGCATGATGATCGCGTGATCAGTGCATGATCAGATCCGTGTGATCAGTGCATGTGCATGATCAGCCACGTGATCAGTGCATGATCAGTCGCGTGATCAGTGCATGATCAGTCGCGTGATCAGTGCATGATCAGCCTTGTGATCAGTGCATGATCAGTCGCGTGATCAGTGCATGATTCGATCCGCGTGATCAGTGCATGATCAGCCGCGTGATCAGTGCATGATCATCCGCGTGATCAGTGCATGATCAGCCACGTGATCAGTGCATGATCAGCCACGTGATCAGTGCATGATCAGCCACGTGATCAGTGTGCGTGTCATGATCGCGTGATCAGTGCATGATCAGTCGTGTGATCAGTGCATGATCAGCCACGTGATCAGTGCATGATCAGTGATCGTGATCAGTGCATGATCAGTGCATGTCAGTGCGTGATCAGTGCATGATCAGCCGCGTGATCAGTGCATGATCAGTCGCGTGATCAGTGCATGATCAGCCACGTGATCAGTGCATGATCATCCGTGCGTGATCAGTGCATGATCAGCCGCGTGATCAGTGCATGACAGCCACGTGATCAGTGCATGATCAGCCCCGTGATCAGTGCATGATCCGCGTGATCAGTGCGTGATCATGTGATCAGCGCGTGATCAGTGCATGATCAGTGCACGTGATCAGTGCATGATCAGCCACGTGATCAGTGCATGATCAGTCCGCGTGATCAGTGCATGATCAGCCACGTGATCAGTGCATGATCAGCCCGCGTGATCAGTGCATGATCAGCCGCGTGATCAGTGCATGATCAGCCGCGTGATCAGTGCATGATCAGCCCGTGATCAGTGCATGATCAGTCGCGTGATCAGTGCATGATCAGCCGCGTGATCAGTGCATGATCAGCCGCGTGATCAGTGCATGATCAGCCCGTGATCAGTGCATGATCAGCCACGTGATCAGTGCATGATCAGCCCCGTGATCAGTGCAGTGCACGTGATCAGTGCATGATCAGCCACGTGATCAGTGCATGATCAGCCGCGTGATCAGTGCATGATCAGTCACGTGATCAGTGCATGATCAGCCACGTGATCAGTGCATGATCAGCCACGTGATCAGTGCATGATCAGCCACGTGATCAGTGCATGATCAGCCGCGTGATCAGTGTGCATGAGTGCGTGATCAGTGCATGATCAGCCGCGTGATCAGTGCATGATCAGCCGCGTGATCAGTGCATGATCAGGCGTGATCAGTGCATGATCAGCCGCGTGATCAGTGTGCATGATCGTGATCAGTGTGATCAGCCGCGTGATCAGTGCATGATCAGCCGCGTGATCAGTGCATGATCAGCCCGTGATCAGTGCATGATCAGCCACGTGATCAGTGCATGATCAGTCGCGTGATCAGTGCATGATCAGTCACGTGATCAGTGCATGATCAGCCACGTGATCAGTGCATGATCATCAGCCGCGTGATCAGTGCATGATCAGCCACGCGTGATCAGTGCATGATCAGCCACGTGATCAGTGCATGATCAGCCGCGTGATCAGTGCATGATCAGCCGCGTGATCAGTGCATGATCAGCCGCGTGATCAGTGCATGATCAGCCGCGTGATCAGTGCATGATCAGCCGCGTGATCAGTGCATGATCAGCCGCGTGATCAGTGCATGATCAGTCACGTGATCAGTGCATGATCAGCCGCGTGATCAGTGCATGATCAGCCACGTGATCAGTGCATGATCAGCCGCGTGATCAGTGCATGATCAGCCACGTGATCAGTGCATGATCAGCGCGTGATCAGTGCATGATCAGCCACGTGATCAGTGCATGATCAGCCACGTGATCAGTGCATGATCAGCCACGTGATCAGTGCATGATCAGCCGCGTGATCAGTGCATGATCAGATCAGCGCGTGATCAGTGCATGATCAGCCGCGTGATCAGTGCATGATCGTGATCAGTGCGTGATCAGTGCGATCAGTGATCAGATCCGCGTGATCAGTGCATGATCAGCGTGATCGTGATCAGTGCATGATCAGCCGCGTGATCAGTGCATGATCAGCCCGTGATCAGTGCATGATCAGCCACGTGATCAGTGCATGATCAGCCGCGTGATCAGTGCATGATCAGCCGCGTGATCAGTGCATGATCAGCCCGTGATCAGTGCATGATCAGCCACGTGATCAGTGCATGATCAGCCCGTGATCAGTGTGCATCAGCCGCGTGATCAGTGCATGATCAGCCGCGTGATCAGTGCATGATCAGCCGCGTGATCAGTGCATGATCAGCCACGTGATCAGTGCATGATCAGCCGCGTGATCAGTGCATGATCAGTCACGTGATCAGTGCATGATCAGCCGCGTGATCAGTGCATGATCAGCCGCGTGATCAGTGCATGATCAGTCGCGTGATCAGTGCATGATCAGCCGTGATCAGTGCATGATCAGCCGCGTGATCAGTGTGCATGATCAGGCCGCGTGATCAGTGCATGATCAGCCGCGTGATCAGTGCATGATCAGCCGCGTGATCAGTGCATGATCAGCCGCGTGATCAGTGCATGATCAGCGCGTGATCAGTGCATGATCAGCCCGTGATCAGTGCATGATCAGCCACGTGATCAGTGCATGATCAGCCGCGTGATCAGTGCATGATCAGCCGCGTGATCAGTGCATGATCAGCCACGTGATCAGTGTGCATGATCAGCCGCGTGATCAGTGCGTGATCAGTGCATCGTGTCACGTGATCAGTGCATGATCAGCCACGTGATCAGTGCATGATCAGCCGCGTGATCAGTGCATGATCAGCCGCGTGATCAGTGCATGATCAGTCGTGATGCGTGATCAGTGCATGATCAGTCGTGATCAGTGCATGATCAGCCACGTGATCAGTGCATGATCAGTGCGTGCGTGATCAGTGCATGATCAGTGCCCGCCGCGTCAGTGCATGATCAGCCGCGTGATCAGTGCATGATCAGCCACGTGATCAGTGCATGATCAGCCACGTGATCAGTGCATGATCAGCCGCGTGATCAGTGCATGATCAGCCCGCGTGATCAGTGCATGATCAGCCGCGTGATCAGTGCATGATCAGTCGCGTGATCAGTGCATGATCAGCCACGTGATCAGTGCATGATCAGCCACGTGATCAGTGCATGATCAGCCACGTGATCAGTGTGCATGTGATCAGTGCATGATCAGCCGTGATCAGTGCATGATCAGCCGCGTGATCAGTGCATGATCATGTCCGCGTGATCAGTGCATGATCAGCCGCGTGATCAGTGCATGATCAGCCCGCGTGATCAGTGCATGATCAGCCACGTGATCAGTGCATGATCAGTCGCGTGATCAGTGCATGATCAGCCGCGTGATCAGTGCATGATCAGTCACGTGATCAGTGCATGATCAGCCGCGTGATCAGTGCATGATCATCAGCCGTGTGATCAGTGCATGATCAGTCGCGTGATCAGTGCATGATCAGCCGCGTGATCAGTGCATGATCAGCCACGTGATCAGTGCATGATCAGCCGCGTGATCAGTGCATGATCAGCACGTGATCGTGTGCATGATCAGCCACGTGATCAGTGCATGATCAGCCCGCGTGATCAGTGCATGATCAGCCGCGTGATCAGTGCATGATCAGCCACGTGATCAGTGCATGATCAGCCGCGTGATCAGTGCATGATCAGCCGCGTGATCAGTGCATGATCAGCCGCGTGATCAGTGCATGATCAGCCACGTGATCAGTGCATGATCGTGATCAGTGCATGATCAGCCGTGTGATGATCATGATCAGCCGTGATCAGTGCATGATCAGCGCGTGATCACGTGATCAGTGTATGATCAGCCACGTGATCAGTGCATGATCAGCCCGTGATCAGTGCATGATCAGCCCGCGTGATCAGTGCATGATCAGCCGCGTGATCAGTGCATGATCAGCCCGTGATCAGTGCATGATCAGGCGCGTGATCAGTGCATGATCAGCGCGTGATCAGTGCATGATCAGCCACGTGATCAGTGCATGATCAGCCACGTGATCAGTGCATGATCAGCCGCGTGATCAGTGCATGATCAGCCACGTGATCAGTGCATGATCAGCCGCGTGATCAGTGCATGATCAGCCACGTGATCAGTGCATGATCAGCCACGTGATCAGTGCATGATCAGCCGTGCGTGATCAGTGCATGATCAGCCGCGTGATCAGTGCATGATCAGTGATCAGCCACGTGATCAGTGCATGATCAGCCGCGTGATCAGTGCATGATCAGCCACGTGATCAGTGCATGATCAGCCGCGTGATCAGTGCATGATCAGCCGCGTGATCAGTGCATGATCAGCCGCGTGATCAGTGCATGATCAGCCGCGTGATCAGTGCATGATCAGCCACGTGATCAGTGCATGATCAGCCACGTGATCAGTGCATGATCAGCCCGCGTGATCAGTGCATGATCAGGCGCGTGATCAGTGCATGATCAGTCGCGTGATCAGTGCATGATCAGCCACGTGATCAGTGCATGATCAGCCGCGTGATCAGTGCATGATCAGCCACGTGATCAGTGCATGATCAGCCGTGATCAGTGCATGATCAGCCCGCGTGATCAGTGCATGATCAGCCGCGTGATCAGTGCATGATCAGCCGCGTGATCAGTGCATGATCAGTCGCCGTGATCAGTGCATGATCAGCCGCGTGATCAGTGCATGATCAGCGCGTGATCAGTGCATGATCAGCCGCGTGATCAGTGCATGATCAGCCACGTGATCAGTGCATGATCAGGCCGCGTGATCAGTGTGCATGATCGTGATCACGTGATCAGTGCATGATCATCCGCGTGATCAGTGCATGATCAGCCGCGTGATCAGTGCATGATCAGCCACGTGATCAGTCAGTGCGTCATCGCGTGATCAGTGCATGATCGTCTGCGTGATCAGTGTGATCAGTGTGCGTGATCAGTGCATGTGATCGTGTGCATGATCAGCCGCGTGATCAGTGCATGATCAGCCCGTGATGTCAGTGCATCAGCCACGTGATCAGTGCATGATCAGCCGCGTGATCAGTGCATGATCAGTCACGTGATCAGTGCATGATCAGCGCGTGATGATCAGTGTGCATGATCAGCCGCGTGATCAGTGCATGATCAGCCGCGTGATCAGTGCATGATCAGCCCGCGTGATCAGTGCATGATCAGCCCGTGATCAGTGCATGATCAGCCCGTGATCAGTGCATGATCAGCCGCGTGATCAGTGCATGATCAGCCACGTGATCAGTGCATGATCAGCCACGTGATCAGTGCATGATCAGCCACGTGATCAGTGCATGATCAGCCACGTGATCAGTGCATGATCAGCCACGTGATCAGTGCATGATCAGCCGCGTGATCAGTGCATGATCAGCCACGTGATCAGTGCATGATCAGCCGCGTGATCAGTGCATGATCAGCCACGTGATCAGTGCATGAGCCACGTGATCACGTGATCAGTGCATGATCAGCCATGCGTGATCAGTGCATGATCAGTGCGTGATCAGTGCATGATCAGTCACGTGATCAGTGCATGATCAGCCCGCGTGATCAGTGCATGATCAGCCGCGTGATCAGTGCATGATCAGTCCACGTGATCAGTGCATGATCAATCAGCCCGTGATCAGTGCATGATCAGCCGCGTGATCAGTGTGCATGATCAGCCACGTGATCAGTGCATGATCAGCCACGTGATCAGTGCATGATCAGCCGCGTGATCAGTGCATGATCAGCCGCGTGATCAGTGCATGATCAGCCGCGTGATCAGTGCATGATCAGTCGCGTGATCAGTGCATGATCAGCCCGTGTGATCAGTGCATGATCAGCCCGCGTGATCAGTGCATGATCAGCCACGTGATCAGTGCATGATCAGTCGCGTGATCAGTGCATGATCAGCCGCGTGATCAGTGCATGATCAGCCACGTGATCAGTGCATGATCAGTCCGCGTGATCAGTGCATGATCAGTCGCGTGATCAGTGCATGATCAGCCGCGTGATCAGTGCATGATCAGCCACGTGATCAGTGCATGATCAGCCACGTGATCAGTGCATGATCAGCCGCGTGATCAGTGCATGATCAGTCGTGATCAGTGCATGATCAGTGCGTGATCAGTGCATGATCATCCGTGTGATCAGTGCATGATCAGTGCGTGATCGTGATCAGTGCATGATCAGCCCGTGATCAGTGCATGATCAGCCGCGTGATCAGTGCATGATCATCAGCCGCGTGATCAGTGCATGATCAGCCGTGATCAGTGCATGATCAGTCACGTGATCAGTGCATGATCAGCCGCGTGATCAGTGCATGATCAGCCGCGTGATCAGTGCATGATCAGCCCCGTGATCAGTGCATGATCAGCCACGTGATCAGTGCATGATCAGCCGCGTGATCAGTGCATGATCAGCCGCGTGATCAGTGCATGATCAGCCGCGTGATCAGTGCATGATCAGCCACGTGATCAGTGCATGATCAGCCACGTGATCGTGTGCATGATCAGCCCGCGTGAATCAGTGCATCAGCCACGTGATCAGTGTGCGTGATCAGTGCATGATCAGTGCATGATCAGTGCGTGATCAGTGCATGATCAGCACGTGATCAGTGCATGATCAGTCACGTGATCAGTGCGCGTGATCAGTGCATGATCAGCGTGATCAGTGCATGATCAGCCGCGTGATCAGTGCATGATCAGCCGCGTGATCAGTGCATGATCAGTCGCGTGATCAGTGCATGATCAGTCAGCGTGATCAGTGCATGATCAGCCACGTGATCAGTGCATGATCAGCCGCGTGATCAGTGCATGATCAGCCGCGTGATCAGTGCATGATCAGCCGCGTGATCAGTGCATGATCAGCCACGTGATCAGTGCATGATCAGCCACGTGATCAGTGCATGATCAGCCCGTGATCAGTGCATGATCAGCCGTGATCAGTGCATGATCAGCCACGTGATCAGTGCATGATCAGCCGCGTGATCAGTGCATGATCAGCCAGCGTGATCAGTGCATGATCAGCCGCGTGATCAGTGCATGATCAGTCAGCGTGATCAGTGCATGATCAGTCGCGTGATCAGTGCATGATCAGCCGCGTGATCAGTGCATGATCAGCCACGTGATCAGTGCATGATCATCAGCCGCGTGATCAGTGCATGATCAGCCACGTGATCAGTGCATGATCAGCCGCGTGATCAGTGCATGATCAGCCGCGTGATCAGTGCATGATCAGCCGCGTGATCAGTGCATGAGCCACGTGATCACGTGATCAGCCGCGTGATCAGTGCATGATCAGCCGCGTGATCAGTGCATGATCAGCACGTGATCAGTGCATGATCAGCCGCGTGATCAGTGCATGATCAGCCGCGTGATCAGTGTGCATGATCAGCCGCGTGATCAGTGCATGATCAGCCGTGATCAGTGCGTGATCAGCCACGTGATCAGTGCATGATCAGTCGCGTGATCAGTGCATGATCAGCCACGTGATCAGTGCATGATCAGCCACGTGATCAGTGCATGATCAGCCGCGTGATCAGTGTGCATGATCAGCCACGTGATCAGTGCATGATCAGCCAGCGTGATCAGTGCATGATCAGCCGCGTGATCAGTGCATGATCAGCCTCGTGATCATGTGCATGATCAGCCACGTGATCAGTGTGCATGATCAGCCCGCGTGATCAGTGCATGATCAGCCGCGTGATCAGTGCATGATCAGCCACGTGATCAGTGCATGATCAGCCGCGTGATCAGTGCATGATCAGCCACGTGATCAGTGCATGATCAGCCACGTGATCAGTGCATGATCAGCCGCGTGATCAGTGCATGATCAGCCACGTGATCAGTGCATGATCAGCCGCGTGATCAGTGCATGATCAGCCACGTGATCAGTGCATGATCAGCCGCGTGATCAGTGCATGATCAGCGCGTGATCAGTGTGATGATCAGCCCGTGATCAGTGCATGATCAGTCGCGTGATCAGTGCATGATCAGCCACGTGATCAGTGCATGATCATCAGCCACGTGATCAGTGCATGATCATCCGCGTGATCAGTGCATGATGATCAGCGTGATCGTGATCAGTGCATGATCAGCCCGCGTGATCAGTGCATGATCAGTCCCGCGTGATCAGTGCATGATCAGTCCCGTGATCAGTGCATGATCAGCCGCGTGATCAGTGCATGATCAGGCCGTGATCAGTGCATGATCAGCCACGTGATCAGTGCATGATCAGCCCGTGATCAGTGCATGATCAGCCGCGTGATCAGTGCATGATCAGCCGCGTGATCAGTGCATGATCAGCCACGTGATCAGTGCATGATCAGCCGCGTGATCAGTGCATGATCAGTCTGTCGTGATCAGTGCATGATCATGATCAGCCCGTGCGTGATCAGTGCATGATCAGCCGCGTGATCAGTGCATGATCAGCCGCGTGATCAGTGCATGATCAGCCACGTGATCAGTGCATGATCAGCCACGTGATCAGTGCATGATCAGTCGCGTGATCAGTGATGATCAGTGCACGTGATCAGTGCATGATCAGTGCATGTGATCAGTGCATGATCAGTCGCGTGATCAGTGCATGATCAGCCACGTGATCAGTGCATGATCAGTGCCGCGTGATGAGTGTGCATGATCAGCCACGTGATTCAGTGCGTGATCAGTGCATGATCAGCGTGATCAGTGCATGATCAGCCCGCGTGATCAGTGCATGATCAGCCCGCGTGATCAGTGCATGATCAGCCGCGTGATCAGTGCATGATCAGCCACGTGATCAGTGCATGATCAGCCACGTGATCAGTCAGTGCATGATCAGCCACGTGATCAGTGCATGATCAGCCGCGTGATCAGTGCATGATCAGCCACGTGATCAGTGCATGATCAGCCACGTGATCAGTGCATGATCAGCCACGTGATCAGTGCATGATCAGTCGCGTGATCAGTGCATGATCAGCCCGTGATCAGTGCATGATCAGCCGCGTGATGTGTGCATGATCAGCCGCGTGATCAGTGCATGATCATCAGCCGCGTGATCAGTGCATGTGCAGATCACGTGATCGTGATGATCAGTCGCGTGATCAGTGCATGATCAGCCACGTGATCAGTGCATGATCAGTGCGTGATCAGTGCATGATCATGATCGTGATCAGTGTGATCAGTGCATGAGTCAGATCGTGATCAGTGCATGATCAGCCGCGTGATCAGTGCATGATCAGCCGCGTGATCAGTGCATGATCAGCCGCGTGATCAGTGCATGATCAGCCCGTGATCAGTGCATGATCAGCCACGTGATCAGTGTGCATGATCAGCCGCGTGATCAGTGCATGATCAGTCCGTGATCAGTGCATGATCAGCCGCGTGATCAGTGCATGATCAGCCACGTGATCAGTGCATGATCAGTCACGTGATCAGTGCATGATCAGCCGCGTGATCAGTGTGCATGATCAGCCACGTGATCAGTGCATGATCAGCCCCGTGATCAGTGCATGATCAGTCGCGTGATCAGTGCATGATCAGCCGCGTGATCAGTGCATGATCAGCCGCGTGATCAGTGCATGATCAGCCCGTGATCAGTGCATGATCAGCCACGTGATCAGTGCATGATCAGCCGCGTGATCAGTGCATGATCAGCCACGTGATCAGTGCATGATCAGTCACGTGATCAGTGCATGATCAGTCACGTGATCAGTGCATGATCAGCCACGTGATCAGTGCATGATCAGTCGCGTGATCAGTGCATGATCAGCGCGTGATCAGTGCATGATCAGCCGTGATCAGTGCATGATCAGCCCACGTGATCAGTGCATGATCAGCCGCGTGATCAGTGCATGATCAGCCGCGTGATCAGTGCATGATCAGCCGCGTGATCAGTGCATGATCAGTCGTGATCAGTGCATGATCAGCCACGTGATCAGTGCATGATCAGCCGTGTGATCAGTGCATGATCAGTGATCGCGTGATCAGTGATCGTGCATGATCAGTGCGTGATCAGATCATGATCAGTGATCAGCCCGTGATCAGTGCATGATCAGCCGCGTGATCAGTGCATGATCAGCCGTGATCAGTGCATGATCAGCCACGTGATCAGTGCATGATCACAGTCGTGATCAGTGTGCATGATCAGTCCGTGATCAGTGCATGATCAGCCGTGATCAGTGCATGATCAGCCACGTGATCAGTGCATGATCAGCGTGCGTGATCAGTGCATGATCAGTCGCGTGATCAGTGCATGATCAGCCACGTGATCAGTGCATGATCAGCCACGCGTGATCAGTGCATGATCAGCCGTGATCAGTCAGTGCGCGTGATCAGTGCATGATCAGCCGCGTGATCAGTGCATGATCAGTCGCGTGATCAGTGCATGATCAGCCGCGTGATCAGTGCATGATCAGCCGCGTGATCAGTGCATGATCAGCCACGTGATCAGTGCATGATCAGCCACGTGATCAGTGCATGATCAGTCCGTGATCAGTGCATGATCAGTGCGTGATCAGTGCATGATCAGCCGCGTGATCAGTGCATGATCAGCCACGTGATCAGTGCATGATCAGCCACGTGATCAGTGCATGATCATCGCGTGATCAGTGCATGATCAGTGCGTGATCAGTGCATGATCAGCCCGTGATCAGTGTGTGATCAGTGCGTGATGATCAGTGCATGATCAGCCGCGTGATCAGTGCATGATCAGCCGCGTGATCAGTGCATGATCAGCCACGTGATCAGTGCATGATCAGCCGCGTGATCAGTGCATGATCAGCCGCGTGATCAGTGCATGATCAGCCGCGTGATCAGTGCATGATGCCGTCACGTGATCAGTGCATGATCAGCCAGCGTGATCAGTGCATGATCAGTCCGCGTGATCAGTGCATGATCAGCCGCGTGATCAGTGCATGATCAGCCGCGTGATCAGTGCATGATCAGCCGCGTGATCAGTGCATGATCAGCCGCGTGATCAGTGCATGATCAGTCACGTGATCAGTGCATGATCCACGTGATCAGTGATCAGTCACGTGATCAGTGCATGATCAGCCACGTGATCAGTGCATGATCAGCCGCGTGATCAGTGCATGATCAGTCGCGTGATCAGTGCATGATCAGCCGCGTGATCAGTGCATGATCAGCCGCGTGATCAGTGCATGATCAGCCACGTGATCAGTGCATGATCAGCCGCGTGATCAGTGCATGATCAGCCGCGTGATCAGTGCATGATCAGTCCGTGATCAGTGCATGATCAGCCGCGTGATCAGTGCATGATCAGCCCGCGTGATCAGTGCATGATCAGCCGCGTGATCAGTGCATGATCAGCCACGTGATCAGTGCATGATCAGCCGTGATCAGTGCGTGATCAGTGCATGTGATCGTGCATGATCACGTGATCAGTGCATGATCAGCCGCGTGATCAGTGCATGATCAGTCACGTGATCAGTGCATGATCAGCGCGTGATCAGTGCATGATCAGCGCGTGATCAGTGCATGATCAGCCGCGTGATCAGTGCATGATGATCAGCCGCGTGATCAGTGCATGATCAGCCACGTGATCAGTGCATGATCAGCCGCGTGATCAGTGCATGATCAGCCGCGTGATCAGTGCATGATCAGCCACGTGATCAGTGCATGATCAGCCGCGTGATCAGTGCATGATCAGTCACGTGATCAGTGCATGATCAGCCACGTGCGTGATCAGTGCATGATCAGCCACGTGATCAGTGCATGATGATCGCGTGATCAGTGCATGATCAGTCACGTGATCAGTGCATGAGCAGTCCGTGATCAGTGCATGATCAGCCGCGTGATCAGTGCATGATCAGCCACGTGATCAGTGCATGATCAGCCCGCGTGATCAGTGCATGATCAGCCACGTGATCAGTGCATGATCAGCCACGTGATCAGTGCATGATCAGTGTGCGTGATCAGTGCATGATCAGATCCGCGTGATCAGTGCATGATCAGCCCGTGATCGTGATCAGTGCGTGATCAGTCAGTCCGCGTGATCAGTGCATGATCAGCCACGTGATCAGTGCATGATCAGCCGCGTGATCAGTGCATGATCAGCCGCGTGATCAGTGCATGATCAGCCGCGTGATCAGTGCATGATCAGCCGCGTGATCAGTGCATGATCAGCCACGTGATCAGTGCATGATCAGCCACGTGATCAGTGCATGATCAGTCGTGATCAGTGCATGATCAGTCGCGTGATCAGTGCATGATCAGCCACGTGATCAGTGCATGATCAGCCGCGTGATCAGTGCATGATCAGTCGCGTGATCAGTGCATGATCAGCCGCGTGATCAGTGCATGATCAGCCGCGTGATCAGTGCATGATCAGCCACGTGATCAGTGCATGATCAGCCGCGTGATCAGTGCATGATCAGCCAGCGTGATCAGTGCATGATCAGCCGCGTGATCAGTGCATGATCAGCCACGTGATCAGTGCATGATCAGCCACGTGATCAGTGCATGATCAGTGCGTGATCAGTGCATGATGTGCGTGATCAGTGCATGATCAGCCACGTGATCAGTGCATGATCAGCCGCGTGATCAGTGCATGATCAGCCACGTGATCAGTGCATGATCAGTCGCGTGATCAGTGCATGATCAGCCGCGTGATCAGTGCATGATCAGCCACGTGATCAGTGCATGATCAGTCCCGCGTGATCAGTGCATGATCAGCCGCGTGATCAGTGCATGATCAGCCCGCGTGATCAGTGCATGATCAGCCGCGTGATCAGTGCATGATCAGCCACGTGATCAGTGTGCATGATCAGCCGTGCGTGATCAGTGCATGATCAGCCGCGTGATCAGTGCATGATCAGCCGCGTGATCAGTGCATGATCAGCCGCGTGATCAGTGCATGATCAGTCCCGCGTGATCAGTGCATGATCAGCCATCGTGATCGTGTGCATGATCATCACGTGATCAGTGCATGATCAGCCACGTGATCAGTGCATGATCAGTCGCGTGATCAGTGCATGATCAGCCCGTGATCAGTGCATGATCAGCCACGTGATCAGTGCATGATCAGCCACGTGATCAGTGCATGATCAGTCAGCCGTGATCAGTGCATGATCAGCCGCGTGATCAGTGCATGATCAGTGCGTGATCAGTGCATGATCAGCCGCGTGATCAGTGCATGATCAGCCACGTGATCAGTGCATGATCAGCCCGCGTGATCAGTGCATGATCAGCCACGTGATCAGTGCATGATCAGCCACGTGATCAGTGCATGATCAGCCGCGTGATCAGTGCATGATCAGCCACGTGATCAGTGCATGATCAGCCGCGTGATCAGTGTGCATGATCAGCCGCGTGATCAGTGCATGATCAGCCGCGTGATCAGTGCATGATCAGTCACGTGATCAGTGCATGATCAGCCAGTGTGATCAGTGCATGATCAGCCCGCGTGATCAGTGCATGATCAGTCCGTGATCAGTGCATGATCAGCCGCGTGATCAGTGCATGATCATCAGCCACGTGATCAGTGCATGATCAGCCGCGTGATCAGTGCATGATCAGCCACGTGATCAGTGCATGATCAGCCACGTGATCAGTGCATGATCAGTCACGTGATCAGTGCATGATCAGCCACGTGATCAGTGCATGATCAGCCGCGTGATCATCAGTGCATGATCAGCCGCGTGATCAGTGCATGATCAGCCCGTGATCAGTGCATGATCAGTCCGTGATCAGTGTGATGATCAGTCACGTGATCAGTGCATGATCAGCCACGTGATCAGTGCATGATCAGCCACGTGATCAGTGCATGATCAGTCGCGTGATCAGTGCATGATCATCACGTGATCAGTCGTGATCAGTGTGATCAGTGCATGATCAGCCGCGTGATCAGTGCATGATCAGCCCGCGTGATCAGTGCATGATCAGCCGCGTGATCAGTGCATGATCATCCGCGTGATCAGTGCATGATCAGCCGCGTGATCAGTGCATGATCAGCCGCGTGATCAGTGCATGATCAGCCCGTGATCAGTGCATGATCAGCCGCGTGATCAGTGCATGATCAGCCGCGTGATCAGTGCATGATCAGCCACGTGATCAGTGCATGATCAGCCGCGTGATCAGTGCATGCATGATCAGCCGCGTGATCAGTGCATGATCAGTCGCGTGATCAGTGCATGATCAGCCGCGTGATCAGTGCATGATCAGCCCGCGTGATCAGTGCATGATCAGCCACGTGATCAGTGCATGATCAGCCCGTGATCAGTGCATGATCAGCCACGTGATCAGTGCATGATCAGCCGCGTGATCAGTGCATGATCAGCCGCGTGATCAGTGCATGATCAGCCACGTGATCAGTGTATGATCAGCCACGTGATCAGTGCATGATCAGCCGCGTGATCAGTGCATGATCAGCCGCGTGATCAGTGCATGATCAGCCGCGTGATCAGTGCATGATCAGCCGCGTGATCAGTGCATGATCAGCCCGTGATCAGTGCATGTGCATGCGTGATCAGTGCATGATCAGCCGCGTGCATCAGTGCATGAGCCACGTGATCAGTGCATGATCAGTCCGTGATCAGTGTGCATGATCAGCCGCGTGATCAGTGCATGATCAGCGCGTGATCAGTGCATGATCGTGATCGTGCGTGATCAGTCAGCCACGTGATCAGTGCATGTGATCAGCCCGTGATCAGTGCATGATCAGCGCGTGATCAGTGCATGATCAGATCCGCGTGATCAGTGCATGATCAGCCGCGTGATCAGTGCATGATCAGTCGCGTGATCGGTGCATGATCAGCCGCGTGATCAGTGCATGATCAGCCGCGTGATCAGTGCATGATCAGCCACGTGATCAGTGCATGATCAGCCGCGTGATCAGTGCATGATCAGCCGCGTGATCAGTGCATGATCAGCCACGTGATCAGTGCATGATCAGCCACGTGATCGTGTGCATGATCAGCCGCGTGATCAGTGCATGATCAGCCACGTGATCAGTGCATGATCAGCCACGTGATCAGTGCATGATCAGCCACGTGATCAGTGCATGATCAGCCCGCGTGATCAGTGCATGATCAGCGTCGCGTGATCAGTGCATGATCAGCCCACGTGATCAGTGCATGGATCAGTCACGTGATCAGTGCATGATCAGCCGCGTGATCAGTGCATGATCAGCCGCGTGATCAGTGCATGATCAGCCCGTGATCAGTGCATGATCAGCCCCGTGATCAGTGCATGATCATCACGTGATCAGTGCATGATCAGCCGCGTGATCAGTGCATGATCAGTCGCGTGATCAGTGCATGATCAGCCACGTGATCAGTGCATGATCAGATCAGCCCGTGATCAGTGCATGATCAGCCGCGTGATCAGTGCATGATCAGTCACGTGATCAGTGCATGATCAGTCACGTGATCAGTGCATGATCATCCCGTGTGATCAGTGCATGATCAGTGCCATGATCGTGATCAGTGCATGATCAGCCGCGTGATCAGTGCATGATCAGCCGCGTGATCAGTGCATGATCAGCCACGTGATCAGTGCATGATCAGTCCGCGTGATCAGTGCATGATCAGCCGCGTGATCAGTGCATGATCAGTCCGCGTGATCAGTGCATGATCAGCCACGTGATCGTGATGATCACGTGTCAGTGCATGATCAGCCGCGTGATCAGTGCATGATCAGCCACGTGATCAGTGCATGATCAGTCGTGCGTGTGCATGATCAGTGTGATGATCAGTGCATGATCGTGCGTGATCAGTGCATGATCAGCCGCGTGATCAGTGCATGATCAGCCACGTGATCAGTGCATGATCAGTCCACGTGATCAGTGCATGATCAGCCACGTGATCAGTGCATGATCAGCCACGTGATCAGTGCATGATCAGCCGCGTGATCAGTGCATGATCATCGCGTGATCAGTGTGCATGATCAGCCGCGTGATCAGTGCATGATCAGCCGCGTGATCAGTGCATGATCAGTCACGTGATCAGTGCATGATCAGATCGCGTGATCAGTGCATGATCAGCCGCGTGATCGCGTGTGTGCATGATCAGCCCGTGATCAGTGCATGATCAGCCGCGTGATCAGTGCATGATCAGCCACGTGATCAGTGCATGATCAGCCGCGTGATCAGTGCATGATCAGTCGTGATCAGTGCATGATCAGCCGCGTGATCAGTGCATGTGATCGCGTGATCCGCGTGATCAGTGCATGATCAGCCGCGTGATCAGTGCATGATCAGTCACGTGATCAGTGCATGATGATCAGCCCGTGATCAGTGCATGATCAGCCGCGTGATCAGTGCATGATCAGCGCGTGATCAGTGCATGATCAGCCGCGTGATCAGTGCATGATCAGCCACGTGATCAGTGCATGATCAGTCACGTGATCAGTGCATGATCAGCCACGTGATCAGTGCATGATCAGCCGCGTGATCAGTGCATGATCAGCCACGTGATCAGTGCATGATCAGTCGCGTGATCAGTGCATGATCGCGTGATCAGTGCGTGATCAGTGCATGATCAGTGCATCATGATCAGTGCGTGATCAGTGCATGATCATCAGTGATTCGTGATCGTGTCAGTGCATGATCAGCCACGTGATCAGTGCATGATCAGCCGCGTGATCAGTGCATGATCAGCCCGCGTGATCAGTGCATGATCAGCCGCGTGATCAGTGCATGATCAGCCCGCGTGATCAGTGCATGATCAGCCGCGTGATCAGTGCATGATCAGCCACGTGATCAGTGCATGATCAGCCCGTGATCAGTGCATGATCAGTCACGTGATCAGTGCATGATCAGTCGCGTGATCAGTGCATGATCATCGTGATGATCGTGATCAGTCAGTGCATGATCAGCCGCGTGATCAGTGCATGATCAGCCCGCGTGATCAGTGCATGATCAGTCGCGTGATCAGTGCATGATCAGCCGCGCGTGATCAGTGCATGATCAGCCCGTGATCAGTGCATGATCAGCCACGTGATCAGTGCATGATCAGCCGTGATCAGTGCATGATCAGTCCGTCGTGATCAGTGCATGATCAGCCACGTGATCAGTGCATGATCAGCCGCGTGATCAGTGCATGATCAGCCGCGTGATCAGTGCATGATCAGCCCGCGTGATCAGTGCATGATCAGCCGTGATCAGTGCATGATCAGCCGCGTGATCAGTGCATGATCAGCCGCGTGATCAGTGCATGCATGATCACGTGATCAGTGTGATCGTGATCAGTGCATGATCAGCCGCGTGATCAGTGTGCATGATCAGCCGCGTGATCAGTGCATGATCGCCGTGATCAGTGCGTGATCAGTGTGATCAGTGCATGATCAGCCACGTGATCAGTGCATGATCAGTGCGTGATCAGTGCATGATCAGTCGCGTGATCAGTGCATGATCAGCCACGTGATCAGTGTGCATGATCAGCCGCGTGATCAGTGCATGATCATCAGCGTGATCAGTCATGTGCATGATCAGCCGCGTGATCAGTGCATGATCAGCCGCGTGATCAGTGCATGATCAGCCCGCGTGATCAGTGCATGATCGATCGCGTGATCAGTGCATGATCAGCCACGTGATCAGTGCATGATCAGCCGCGTGATCAGTGCATGATCAGCCGCGTGATCAGTGCATGATCAGCCGCGTGATCAGTGCATGATCAGCACGTGATCAGTGCATGATCAGCCGCGTGATCAGTGCATGATCAGCCGTGATCAGTGCATGATCAGTCGCGTGATCAGTGCATGATCAGTCCGTGATCAGTGCATGATCAGCCCCGCGTGATCAGTGCATGATCAGCCGTGTGATCAGTGCGTGATCAGTGCATGATCAGTCACGTGATCAGTGCATGATCAGTGCGTGATCAGTGCATGATGATCAGCCGCGTGATCAGTGCATGATCAGCCGCGTGATCAGTGCATGATCAGCCGCGTGATCAGTGTGCATGATCAGCCACGTGATCAGTCAGTGCATGATCAGCGCGTGATCAGTGCATGATCAGCCGCGTGATCAGTGCATGATCAGCCGCGTGATCAGTGCATGATCAGCCGCGTGATCAGTGCATGATCAGCCACGTGATCAGTGCATGATCAGCCCGTGATCAGTGCATGATCAGCCACGTGATCAGTGCATGATCAGCCGCGTGATCAGTGCATGATCAGCCGCGTGATCAGTGCATGATCAGTCGCGTGATCAGTGCATGATCAGCCGCGTGATCAGTGCATGATCAGCCGCGTGATCAGTGCATGAGTCATGAGCCCGTGATCAGTGCATGTGATCAGCCGCGTGATCAGTGCATGATCAGCCGCGTGATCAGTGCATGATCAGCCACGTGATCAGTGCATGATCAGCCGCGTGATCAGTGCATGATCAGCCGCGTGATCAGTGCATGATCAGCCGCGTGATCAGTGCATGATCAGTCACGTGATCAGTGCATGATCAGCCACGTGATCAGTGCATGATCAGCCACGTGATCAGTGCATGATCAGCCGCGTGATCAGTGCGTGTGCATGATCAGTGCGTGATCAGTGCATGATCAGTGCATGATCACGTGATCAGTGCATGATCAGCCGCGTGATCAGTGCATGATCAGCCGCGTGATCAGTGCATGATCAGCCACGTGATCAGTGCATGATCAGCCGCGTGATCAGTGCATGATCAGCCGCGTGATCAGTGCATGATCAGCCGCGTGATCAGTGCATGTGATCACGTGATGATCAGTGCATGATCAGCCGCGTGATCAGTGCATGATCAGCCCGCGTGATCAGTGCATGATCAGCCGCGTGATCAGTGCATGATCAGCATGCGTGATCAGTGCATGATGTGATGTGCATCAGCCACGTGATCAGTGCATGATCAGCCCGTGATCAGTGCATGATCAGCCGCGTGATCAGTGCATGATCAGCCAGCCGTGATCAGTGCATGATCAGCCACGTGATCAGTGCATGATCAGCCGCGTGATCAGTGCATGATCAGCGCGTGATCGTGATCAGTGCATGATCAGTGCATGATCAGCCGCGTGATCAGTGCATGATCAGCCGCGTGATCAGTGCATGATCAGTCACGTGATCAGTGCATGATCAGCCACGTGATCAGTGCATGATCAGCCGCGTGATCAGTGCATGATCAGCCGCGTGATCAGTGCATGATCAGCCACGTGATCAGTGCATGATCAGCCCGCGTGATCAGTGCATGATCAGCCGCGTGATCAGTGCATGATCAGCCACGTGATCAGTGCATGATCAGCCACGTGATCAGTGCATGATCAGCCACGTGATCAGTGCATGATCAGCTTCGCGTGATCAGTGCATGATCAGCCACGTGATCAGTGCATGATCAGCCACGTGATCAGTGCATGATCAGCCGTGATCAGTGCATGATCAGTCGCGTGATCAGTGCATGATCAGCCCGTGATCAGTGCATGATCAGCCACGTGATCAGTGCATGATCAGCCGCGTGATCAGTGCATGATCAGTCACGTGATCAGTGCATGATCAGTCACGTGATCAGTGCATGATCAGCCGCGTGATCAGTGCATGATCAGCCGCGTGATCAGTGCATGATCAGCCCGCGTGATCAGTGCATGATCAGCCGCGTGATCAGTGCATGATCAGCCGCGTGATCAGTGCATGATCAGTCACGTGATCAGTGCATGATCAGCCGCGTGATCAGTGCATGATCAGCCACGTGATCAGTGCATGATCAGTCACGTGATCAGTGCATGATCAGCCGCGTGATCAGTGCATGATCAGCGCGCGTGATCAGTGCATGATCAGCCACGTGATCAGTGCATGATCAGCCACGTGATCAGTGCATGATGATCGCGTGATCAGTGCATGATCAGCCACGTGATCAGTGCATGATCAGCCCGCGTGATCAGCCGCGTGATCAGTGCATGATCAGCCACGTGATCAGTGCATGATCAGCCACGTGATCAGTGCATGATCAGCCGTGTGATCAGTGCATGATCAGCCGTGATCAGTGCATGATCAGCCGCGTGATCAGTGTGCATGATCAGCCGCGTGATCAGTGCATGATCCCGCGTGATCAGTGCATGATCAGCCACGTGATCAGTGCATGATCAGCCACGTGATCAGTGCATGATCAGCCACGTGATCAGTGCATGATGATCAGCCACGTGATCAGTGCATGATCAGCCGCGTGATCAGTGCATGATCAGATCCACGTGATCAGTGCATGATCAGCCGCGTGATCAGTGCATGATCAGCCGCGTGATCAGTGCATGATCAGCCGCGTGATCAGTGCATGATCAGCCCGTGATCAGTGCATGATCAGCCGCGTGATCAGTGCATGATCAGCCACGTGATCAGTGCATGATCAGCCGCGTGATCAGTGCATGATCAGCCGCGTGATCAGTGCATGATCAGTCGCGTGATCAGTGTGATGACGTGATCAGTGCATGATCGTGATCAGTGCATGATCAGCCACGTGATCAGTGCATGATCAGTCCGCGTGATCAGTGCATGATCAGCCCGTGATCAGTGCATGATCAGTGCGTGATCAGTGCATGATCAGCCCGCGTGATCAGTGTGATCCGTGATCAGTGCGCGTGATCGCCGCGTGCATGTGATCAGCCACGTGATCAGTGCATGATCAGCCGCGTGATCAGTGCATGATCAGCCGCGTGATCAGTCAGTGCATGATCGTCAGCCGCGTGATCAGTGCATGATCAGTCGCGTGATCAGTGCATGATCAGCCGCGTGATCAGTGCATGATCAGTGATCCGCGTGATCAGTGCATGATCAGCCGCGTGATCAGTGCATGATCAGCCACGTGATCAGTGCATGATCAGCCCGTGATCAGTGCATGATCAGCCACGTGATCAGTGCATGATCAGCCACGTGATCAGTGCATGATCAGCCGCGTGATCAGTGCATGATCAGCCACGTGATCAGTGCATGATCAGTCACGTGATCAGTGCATGATCAGCCACGTGATCAGTGCATGATCAGCCGCGTGATCAGTGCATGATCAGCCACGTGATCAGTGCATGATCATCAGCGTGATCAGTGCATGATCAGCCACGTGATCAGTGCATGATCAGCCGCGTGATCAGTGCATGATCAGCCGCGTGATCAGTGCATGATCAGCCGCGTGATCAGTCAGTGCATGATCAGATCGTGCGTGATCAGTGCATGATCAGTGCGTGATCAGTGCATGCATCATCCGCGTGATCAGTGCATGATCAGCCGCGTGATCAGTGCATGATCAGTGATGTGCGTGATCAGTGCATGATCAGTGCGCGTGGTGCGTGATCAGTGCATGATCAGTCACGTGATCAGTGCATGATCAGCCATCGTGATCAGTGCGTGATCAGCCACGTGATCAGTGCATGATCAGCCGCGTGATCAGTGCATGATCAGCCCACGTGATCAGTGCATGATCAGCCACGTGATCAGTGCATGATCAGCCACGTGATCAGTGCATGATCAGCCACGTGATCAGTGCATGATCAGTCGCGTGATCAGTGCATGATCAGCCGCGTGATCAGTGCATGATCATCACGTGATCAGTGCGTGATCAGTGCATGATCAGCCACGTGATCAGTGCATGATCAGCCGCGTGATCAGTGCATGATCAGCCACGTGATCAGTGCATGATCAGTGCGTGATCAGTGCATGATCAGTCCCGTGATCAGTGCATGATCAGCCGCGTGATCAGTGCATGATCAGCCACGTGATCAGTGCATGATCAGCCCGTGATCAGTGCATGATCAGCCACGTGATCAGTGCATGATCAGCCCGCGTGATCAGTGCATGATCAGCCACGTGATCAGTGCATGATCAGTCGTGTGATCAGTGCAGTGCGTGATCAGTGCATGATCAGCGCGTGATCAGTGCATGATCAGCCACGTGATCAGTGCATGATCAGCGCGTGATCAGTGCATGATCAGCGCGTGATCAGTGCATGATCAGTCGCGTGATCAGTGCATGATCAGCCCGCGTGATCAGTGCATGATCAGCCGCGTGATCAGTGCATGATCAGTCGCGTGATCAGTGCATGATCAGCCGCGTGATCAGTGCATGATCAGCCACGTGATCAGTGCATGATCAGCCACGTGATCAGTGCATGATCAGCCACGTGATCAGTGCATGATCAGCCATCAGTGTGATCATGTGCATGTGATCAGTGCGTGATCAGTGCGTGATCAGTGCATGATCAGCCGCGTGATCAGTGCATGATCAGGCGTCACGTGATCAGTGCATGATCAGCCACGTGATCAGTGCATGATCAGCCGCGTGATCAGTGCATGATCAGCCGTGATCAGTGCATGATGATCAGCCGCGTGATCAGTGCATGATCAGCCACGTGATCAGTGCATGATCAGCCCGCGTGATCAGTGCATGATCAGCCGCGTGATCAGTGCATGATCAGCCGCGTGATCAGTGCATGATCAGTCGCGTGATCAGTGCATGATCAGCCGCGTGATCGGTGCATGATCAGCCCGCGTGATCAGTGCATGATCAGCCACGTGATCGTGTGCATGATCATCACGTGATCACGTGATCATGATCAGCCGCGTGATCAGTGCATGATCAGCCACGTGATCAGTGCATGATCAGCCGCGTGATCAGTGCATGATCAGCCACGTGATCAGTGCATGATCAGCCACGTGATCAGTGCATGATCAGCCGCGTGATCAGTGCATGATCAGCCGCGTGATCAGTGCATGATCAGCCGCGTGATCAGTGCATGATCAGTCCGCGTGATCAGTGCATGATCAGCCACGTGATCAGTGCATGATCAGCCGCGTGATCAGTGCATGATCAGCCGCGTGATCAGTGCATGATCAGCCACGTGATCAGTGCATGATCAGCCACGTGATCAGTGCATGATCAGCCACGTGATCAGTGCATGATCAGTCACGTGATCAGTGCATGATCAGCCACGTGATGTGCATGATCAGTCACGTGATCAGTGCATGATCAGCCAGCCGTGATCAGTGCATGATCAGCCCGCGTGATCAGTGCATGATCAGCCGCGTGATCAGTGCATGATCAGCCACGTGATCAGTGCATGATCAGCCACGTGATCAGTGCATGATCAGTCGCGTGATCAGTGCATGATCAGCCGCGTGATCAGTGCATGATCAGTCGCGTGATCAGTGCATGATCAGCCGCGTGATCAGTGCATGATCAGTCGCGTGATCAGTGCATGATCAGTCACGTGATGCATCATCGTGATCAGTGCGTGATCAGTGCATGGTCGTGATCGTCACGTGATCAGTGCATGATCAGCCACGTGATCAGTGCATGATCAGCCGCGTGATCAGTGCATGATCAGCCGCGTGATCAGTGCATGATCAGCCACGTGATCAGTGCATGATCAGCCGCGTGATCAGTGCATGATCAGTCGCGTGATCAGTGCATGATCAGCCGCGTGATCAGTGCATGATCAGCCACGTGATCAGTGCATGATCAGCCGCGTGATCAGTGCATGATCAGTCACGTGATCAGTGCATGATCAGTCACGTGATCAGTGCATGATCAGTCCACGTGATCAGTGCATGATCAGCCACGTGTGATCAGTGCATGATCAGCAGCCGTGATCAGTGCATGATGATCAGTGCGTGATCAGTGCGTGCATGATCAGCCACGTGATCAGTGCATGATCAGCCGCGTGATCAGTGTATGATCAGCACGTGATCAGTGCATGATCAGCCGCGTGATCCAGTGCATGA
>NW_027220424.1:0-9926 GCF_027580195.1 Bos mutus
CCTGATAGCTTGTGCCTGCTGATCGGTGGTTCGGTGATGCTCCTTTGATGCCTCTGAGCCTGTTGATCGTACCTGGCGAGACCAATGATCAGGGATCCTCATCGAGGATGGCTAAGCTATTATATGCTAATCAGAGATGTCAAGCAGATGATGAAGCTCAGTAGGATTCGGTGGAAGAGCTCAGTAGCTTGGTTTCGTGAGCCAATAAACTTCACGTGAAGTTCGCACCATAGATGGCCGTGATTCCTCCTCAAAGCGAAAGGTGCTCACTGACTCTGATTTCCCGTCGGCTCTTGGACAATTAGCGTAAGTGGTGGTTCCTGCTCAGATGAACTCAGCTGGAAGTACGGAACGATGCACGCACTGATTGGGCTGTAAGTTAACTGTGTACAGAGTGCTCAGGGGTGGGGACAGCCCCTAGGTCATGTTGGCCACGAGAAGCAATCAGTCCAACTATCAGGTTTTTTTGAGGAGAGATGCCCGGAATATCTGTATGATCACGAGGCTCGATCCGCATTGTCATGCGACCTCACCTATGACCTTGTCAGTGGAATACACCCCGGCTCCGGCGCGATAGTGCATGCTCAGATCACTATGTCAGTGCCTGCTCAGCCACCAGCGTCACTGGCGGCGCACGTCAGGTGATCAAGCGCCTCTCGATCCGCGTGATCGCGTGCGGTAGGCGTGATCGCAGTGAGCGACGTACGCGTGATGCCATCGCGGTGGGGTGATAGTTACGTTATTACACGATATCAGGTGGCGCACAGTCCTGATGGCGCTGCCGATGCGATACTGCCTGATAAACGCGTGATCAGTGCCCGAACAGCCGTCATCGTGCATGCGCCGATCGTGATCGGTACATGATAGCCGTGATCATTCGTGCGCAGTCCGCGATCAGCACCTGTCAGTCACTGATCATTGCCGTGATCAGTGTCAGTGATGAGCCATGCCAAGTAATCAGTGCATGATCAGCCATGTGATCAGTGCATGATCAAGCCACGTGATCTCAGCCGCGTGATCGGTGCATGACAGCCACGTGATCAGTGCATGATCAGTGAGGTGATCAGTGCGCGTGATCAGTGCATGTCATGATCAGATCACGTGATCAGTGCATGATCAGCCACGTGATCAGTGCATGGTCATCCACGTGATCAGTGCATGCAGTCACGTGATCAGTGTATGATCAACCGTGATCGGTGCATGATCAGCCGCGTGATCAGTGCATGATCAGCCACGTGATCAGTGCATGATCAGTCACGTGATCAGTGCATGATCAGCCCGTGATCAGTGCATGATCAGCCCACGTGATCAGTGCATGATCAGTCACGTGATCAGTGCATGATCAGCCACGTGATCAGTGCATGATCAGGCACGTGATCAGTGCATGATCAGCCACGTGATCAGTGCATGATCAGCCACGTGATCAGTGCATGCACGTGATCAGTGTGATCATGTTCAGCCATGTGATCAGTGCATGCACAGTCACGTGATCAGTGTATGATCATCAGCGCGTGATCAGTGCATGGTCAGCCACGTGATCAGTGCGTGATCAGTGCATGATCAGGCACGTGATCAGTGCATGATCAGCCACGTGATCAGTGCATGATCTCCCACGTGATCAGTGCATGATCAGCCACGTGATCAGTGCATGATCAGCAACGTGATCATTGCATGTTCAGCCACGTGATCAGTGCATGCAGAGTCACGTGATCAGTGTATGATCAGCTTCGTGATCAGTGCATGGTCAGCCAGGTGATCAGTGCATGATCAGGCACGTGAAGAGTGCATGATCAGTCACGTGATCAGTGTATGATAGCAAGGTTATCGGTGCAAGCTCAGCCAGGTGTTCAGTGCATGATCAGCCACGTGATCAGTGCATGATCTCCCACGTGATCAGTGCATGATCAGCCACGTGATCAGTGCATGTTCAGCCACGTGATCAGTGCATGATCAGCCACGTGATCAGTGCATGATCAGCCACGTGATCAGTGCATGATCAGCCCGTGATCAGTGCATGATCAGCCGCGTGATCAGTGCATGATCAGTGCGTGATCAGTGCATGATCAGTTCGTGATCAGTGTATGATCAGCCACGTGATCAGTGCATGATCAGCCACGTGATCAGTGCATGATCAGCCACGTGATCAGTGCATGATCAGCCACGTGATCAGTGCATGATCAGCCACGTGATCAGTGCATGATCAGCCGCGTGATCAGTGCATGATCAGCCGCGTGATCAGTGCATGATCAGCCGTGATCAGTGCATGATCAGCCACGTGATCAGTGCATGATCAGCCACGTGATCAGTGCATGATCAGTCCGTGATCAGTGCATGATCAGTCCACGTGATCAGTGCATGATCAGCCACGTGATCAGTGCATGATCAGCCACGTGATCAGTGCATGATCAGTCGCGTGATCAGTGCATGATCAGCCCGTGATCAGTGCATGATCAGCCGCGTGATCAGTGCATGATCAGCCGCGTGATCAGTGCATGATCAGTCCACGTGATCAGTGCATGATCAGCCACGTGATCGTGATCAGATCATGCGTGATCAGTGCATGATCAGCTGCGTGATTCCTGCCTGGTCACGCGCGTGATCAGTGCATGTTGAGCAGCGTGATTCGTGCACTGATCAGCTCCCGTGATCAGTGCCTGCTGATTGCACGTGATCAGTGTCTGATCAGCTCTTTGTGCATGATCCTCTCGTGGTCCCTGTTCAGCCGCCACCTCGAGTGATCAGATGGCCTGGCGACTATTTATATGCTAATCAGAGATGTCAAGAAGAATAGTATGAGGAGGCTCAGTAGGAAAATTCGGTGGTGAAAAGAGGCTGAGTAGCTTGGTTTCAGTGCGGAAGACCAATCAAACTTCAAGACAAAAGTTTGCACCGCTACGTGATCAGTGCATGTGGCGCCCTCTCGAATAGCGAAGGTGCCTCACCTAGACACCTTCTCAGTGGGTCTTAGCAGCCCAGGCATAATTAGTAAGCGTGGTGGGTTCGCGCTCCAGATGGGAACTCAGCTGGAAGTTACGTGGGAAGAATGACAAGTGAACTTGATGAATTGGAGCTGTAAGTTAACTCTTTGACAGAGGCGTGATGGTGGTGGGGACAGCCCCAGTGAAATCAGAGGTGAGCACAAAGCAATACAGTATGCAGACTCTGGTTTTTTTTTGGGAGATGCTCGAGAATATCCGGGTGGACTCCTGAGGCTCGATCCGCATTTGCGTATGCGAGCCTCCTTCCTCATGACCTTTGTCCAGAGTGGAATGCCTCCCGGCTCCCGGCACATGATCAGTGCATGCTCAGTCGCGATATCAGTGCCTGCTCAGCCCGCGTGATCACTGGCGGCACAGTCACGTGATCAGCGCCTCTCAGTCACGTGATCACCGTATGATAAACGCGTGATCAGTGAGCGACCAGCCGCGTGATCACTGCATGCGTCAGGTGGTCAGTTCTGATCAGCCACCTGATCAGTGCGTGCACAGTCCCCCTGATCAGCGCCTGTCGGTCACTGATCACTGCCTGATAAACACGTGATCAGTGCCCGAACAGCCCGTCATCAGTGCATGCGCAGTCGCGTGATCAGTGCATGATAGCCACGTGATCGTGCGTGCACAGTCCCATGATCAGCGCCTGTCAGTCACTGATCATTTGCCTGATAAACACGTGATCAGTGCATGATGAGCCATGTGATCAGTGCCTGATCAGCCCGTCATCAGTGCATGCGCAGTCCGTCATCAGTGCATGATAGCCACGTGATCAGTGCATGCTCAGTCACGTGATCTGGACTTGATCAGCCACGTGATCAGTGCCCTGCAGTCACGTGATCAGGGCCTGCTGAGCTGCGTGATTCCTGCGGCTCATCTGCATGACAATTGCCATCTGAGCTGCGTGATTCCTCGGCTCGGCTCATCTGTGACAATTGCCAGCTGAGCTGCGTGATTCCTGCCTGGTCACGTGCTTGGTGTGCCAGTTGAGCAGCATGATTCGTCACTGCTGAGCTCCATGCTTGTGCCTGCTGATTGCGTGGTTCGTGTCTGCTCAGCTCTTTGAGTGTCGCCTCCTGGTCCCTGTTGGTCGCCACCTGCGAGACCAGCCCCAACTGATCAGGGTATTGAAGGAGAGATGGCCTGGCGACTATTTATATGCTAATCAGAGATGTCAAGAAGAATAGTATGAGGAGGCTCAGTAGGAAAATTCGGTGGAGAAAGGACTGAGTAGCTTGGTTTTGCGGAAGACCAATCAAACTTCAAGACAAAAGTTTGCACCACTTACGTAGGCATGGCGCCCTCTCGAATAGCGAAAGGTGCCTCACCTAGACACCTTCTCAGTGGGTCTTAGCAGCCCAGGCATAATTAGTAAAGCGTGGTGGGTTCCGCGCTCCAGATGGAACTCAGCTGGAAGGTAAAGGGAAGAATGACAAGGAACTTGATGAATTGGGCTGTAAGTTAACTCTTTGACAGAGAGAGGCGAGATGGTGGTGAGGACAGCCCCAGTGAAATCAGAGGTGTGAGCACAAAGCAATACAGTAGGCAGACTCTGGGTTTTTTGGGGAGATGCTCGAGAATATCGGGTGGACTCCTGAGGCTCGATCCGCATTTGCGTATGCGAGCCTCCTTCCTCATGACCTTTGTCCAGAGTGGAATGCCTCCCGGCTCGGCACATGATCAGTGCATGCTCAGTCACGATATCAGTGCCTGCTCAGCCGCGTGATCACTGGCGGCACAGTCGCGTGATCAGCGCCTCTCAGTCGCGTGATCACCGTATGATAAACACGTGATCAGTGAGCGACCAGCCGCGTGATCACTGCATGCGCGGTCAGGTGGTCAGTTCTGATCAGCCACCTGATCAGTGCGTGCACAGTCCCCTGATCAGCGCCTGTCAGTCACTGATCACTGCCTGATAAACCGTGATCGTGATCAGTGCCCGAACAGCCCGTCATCAGTGCATGCGCCGTGATCAGTGCATGATAGCCACGTGATCAGTGCGTGCACAGTCCCATGATCAGCGCCTGTCAGTCACTGATCATTGCCTGATAAACACGTGATCAGTGCATGATGAGCCATGTGATCAGTGCCTGATCAGCCCGCGTCATCAGTGCATGCGCAGTCACGTCATCAGTGCATGATAGCCACGTGATCAGTGCATGCTCAGTCACGTGATCTGACTTGATCAGCCACGTGATCAGTGCCTGCAGAGTCACGTGATCAGGGCCTGCTGAGCTGCGTGATTCCTGCCGGCTCATCTGCATGACAATTGCCATCTGAGCTGCGTGATTCCTGTCGGCTCATCTGTGACAATTGCCAGCTGAGCTGCGTGATTCCTGCCTGGTCACGTGCTTGATTGTGCCAGTTGAGCAGCATGATTCGTCACTGCTGAGCTCCATGCTTGTGCCTGCTGATTGCGTGGTTCGTGTCTGCTCAGCTCTTTGAGTATCGCCTCCTGAGGTCCCTGTTGGTCGCCACCTGCGGGGACCAGCCCCAACTGATCAGGGTATTTGAAGGAGAGATGGCCTGGCGACTATTTATATGCTAATCAGAGATGTCAGAAGAATAGTATGAGGAGGCTCAGTAGGAAAATCGGTGGAAAAAGAGACTGAGTAGCTTGGTTTTTCTGCGGAAGACCAATCAAACTTCAAGACAAAGTTTGCACACTTACGTAGGCCGCAGGCGCCCTCTCGAATAGCGAAGGTGCCTCACCTAGACACCTTCTCAGTGGGTCTTAGCAGCCCAGGCATAATTAGTAAGCGTGGTGGGTTCGCGCTCCAGATGGAGACTCAGCTGGAAGGTAAAGGAAGAATGACAAGGAACTTGATGAATTGGGGCTGTAAGTTAACTCTTTGACAGAGAGGCGAGATGGTGGTGGGGACAGCCCCAGTGAAATCAGAGGTGAGAGCACAAAGCAATACAGTAGGCAGACTCTGGTTTTTTTGGGGAGATGCTCGAGAATATCCGGGTGGACTCCTGAGGCTCGATCCGCATTTGCGTATGCGAGCCTCCTTCCTCATGACCTTTGTCCAGAGTGGAATGCCTCCCGGCTCCCGGCACATGATCAGTGCATGCTCAGTCACGATATCAGTGCCTGCTCAGCCGCGTGATCACTGGCGGCACAGTCACGTGATCAGCGCCTCTCAGTCGCGTGATCACCGTATGATAAACACGTGATCGGTGAGCGACCAGCCGCGTGATCACTGCATGCGCGCAGTCAGGTGGTCAGTTCCTGATCAGCCACCTGATCAGTGCGTGCACAGTCCCCTGATCAGCGCCTGTCAGTCACTGATCACTGCCTGATAAACACGTGATCAGTGCCCGAACAGCCACGTCATCAGTGCATGCGCAGTCACGTGATCAGTGCATGATAGCCACGTGATCAGTGCGTGCACAGTCCCATGATCAGCGCCTGTCAGTCACTGATCATTGCCTGATAAACACGTGATCAGTGCATGATGAGCCATGTGATCAGTGCCTGATCAGCCACGTCATCAGTGCATGCGCAGTCACGTCATCAGTGCATGATAGCCACGTGATCAGTGCATGCTCAGTCACGTGATCTGGACTTGATCAGCCACGTGATCAGTGCCTGCAGAGTCACGTGATCAGGGCCTGCTGAGCTGCGTGATTCCTGCCGGCTCATCTGCATGACAATTGCCATCTGAGCTGCGTGATTCCTGTCGGCTCATCTGCTTGACAATTGCCAGCTGAGCTGCGTGATTCCTGCCTGGTCACGTGCTTGATTATTGCCAGTTGAGCAGCATGATTCGTCACTGCTGAGCTCCATGCTTGTGCCTGCTGATTGCGTGGTTCGTGTCTGCTCAGCTCTTTGAGTATCGCCTCCTGAGGTCCCTGTTGGTCGCCACCTGCCGGGACCAGCCCCAACTGATCCAGGGTATTGAAGGAGAGATGGCCTGGCGACTATTTATATGCTAATCAGAGATGTCAAGAAGAATAGTGAGAGAGGCTCAGTAGGAAAATTCGGTGGAAAAAAGACTGAGTAGCTTGGTTTTGTGGAAGACCAATCAAACTTCAAGACAAAAGTTTGCACCACTTACGTAGGCATGGCGCCCTCTCGAATAGCGAAGGTGCCTCACCTAGACACCTTCTCAGTGGGTCTTAGCAGCCCAGGCATAATTAGTAGCGTGGTGGGTTCAGCGCTCCAGATGGAACTCAGCTGGAAGTTAAAGGGAAGAATGACAAGGAACTTGATGAATTGGGGCTGTAAGTTAACTCTTTGACAGAAGGCGAGATGGTGGTGGGACAGCCCCAGTGAAATCAGAGGTGAGAGCACACAAAGCAATACAGTAGGCAGACTCTGGTTTTTTTGGGGAGATGCTCGAGAATATCCGGGTGGACTCCTGAGGCTCGATCCGCATTTGCGTATGCGAGCCTCCTTCCTCATGACCTTTGTCCAGAGTGGAATGCCTCCCGGCTCCCGGCACATGATCAGTGCATGCTCAGTCACGATATCAGTGCCTGCTCAGCCGCGTGATCACTGGCGGCACAGTCACGTGATCAGCGCCTCTCAGTCGCGTGATCACCGTATGATAAACACGTGATCAGTGAGCGACCAGCCGCGTGATCACTGCATGCGCGAGTCAGGTGGTCAGTTTCTGATCAGCCACCTGATCAGTGCGTGCACAGTCCCTGATCAGCGCCTGTCAGTCACTGATCACTGCCTGATAAACGCGTGATCAGTGCCCGAACAGCCCGTCATCAGTGCATGCGCGATCACGTGATCAGTGCATGATAGCCACGTGATCAGTGCGTGCACAGTCCATGATCAGCGCCTGTCAGTCACTGATCATTGCCTGATAAACACGTGATCAGTGCATGATGAGCCATGTGATCAGTGCCTGATCAGCCCCGTCATCAGTGCATGCGCAGTCACGTCATCAGTGCATGATAGCCACGTGATCAGTGCATGCTCAGTCACGTGATCTGGACTTGATCAGCCACGTGATCAGTGCCTGCAGAGTCACGTGATCAGGGCCTGCTGAGCTGCGTGATTCCTGCCGGCTCATCTGCATGACAATTGCCATCTGAGCTGCGTGATTCCTGTCGGCTCATCTGTGACAATTGCCAGCTGAGCTGCGTGATTCCTGCCTGGTCACGTGTGTGATTGTGCCAGTTGAGCAGCATGATTCGTCACTGCTGAGCTCCATGCTTGTGCCTGCTGATTGCGTGGTTCGTGTCTGCTCAGCTCTTTGAGTATCGCCTCCTGAGGTCCCTGTTGGTCGCCACCTGCGGGACCAGCCCCAACTGATCCAGGGTATTTGAAGGAGAGATGGCCCTGGCGACTATTTATATGCTAATCAGAGATGTCAAGAAGAATAGTATGAGGAGGCTCAGTAGGAAAATTCGGTGGGAAAAAAGGACTGAGTAGCTTGGTTTTGCGGAAGACCAATCAAACTTCAAGACAAAAGTTTGCACCACTTACGTAGGCGCATGGCGCCCTCTCGAATAGCGAAAGGTGCCTCACCTAGACACCTTCTCGAGTGGGTCTTCAGCCCAGGCATAATTAGTAAGCGTGGTGGGTTCAGCGCTCCAGATGGAACTCAGCTGGAAGTTAAAGGGAAGAATGACAAGGAACTTGATGAATTGGAGCTGTAAGTTAACTCTTTGACAGAGAGGCGAGATGGTGGTGGGGACAGCCCCAGTGAAATCAGAGGTGAGCACAAAGCAATACAGTAGGCAGACTCTGTTTTTTTGGGGAGATGCTCGAGAATATCCGGGTGGACTCCTGAGGCTCGATCCGCATTTGCGTATGCGAGCCTCCTTCCTCATGACCTTTGTCCAGAGTGGAATGCCTCCCGGCTCCCGGCACATGATCAGTGCATGCTCAGTCACGATATCAGTGCCTGCTCAGCCGCGTGATCACTGGCGGCACAGTCGCGTGATCAGCGCCTCTCAGTCGCGTGATCACCGTATGATAAACACGTGATCGGTGAGCGACCAGCCCGCGTGATCACTGCATGCGCAGTCAGGTGGTCAGTTCTGATCAGCCACCTGATCAGTGCGTGCACAGTCCCCTGATCAGCGCCTGTCGGTCACTGATCACTGCCTGATAAACACGTGATCAGTGCCCGAACAGCCCGTCATCAGTGCATGCGCAGTCCGTGATCAGTGCATGATAGCCACGTGATCAGTGCGTGCACAGTCCCATGATCAGCGCCTGTCAGTCACTGATCATTGCCTGATAAACACGTGATCAGTGCATGATGAGCCATGTGATCAGTGCCTGATCAGCCGCGTCATCAGTGTGCATGCGCGCGCGTCCGTCATCAGTGCAGTGATAGCCACGTGATCAGTGCATGCTCAGTCACGTGATCTGGACTTGATCAGCCACGTGATCAGTGCCTGCAGAGAAGTCACGTGATCAGGGCCTGCTGAGCTGCGTGATTCCTGCGGCTCATCTGCATGACAATTGCCATCTGAGCTGCGTGATTCCTGTCGGCTCATCTGCTTGACAATTGCCAGCTGAGCTGCGTGATTCCTGCCTGGTCACGTGCTTGATTGTGCCAGTTGAGCAGCATGATTCGTCACTGCTGAGCTCCATGCTTGTGCCTGCTGATTGCGTGGTTCGTGTCTGCTCAGCTCTTTGAGTATCGCCTCCTGAGGTCCCTGTTTGGTCGCCACCTGCCGGGACCAGCCCCAACTGATCAGGGTATTTGAAGGAGAGATGGCCTGGCGACTATTTATATGCTAATCAGAGATGTCAAGAAGAATAGTATGAGGAGAGCTCAGTAGGAAAATTCGGTGGGAAAAGAGACTGAGTAGCTTGGTTTTGCGGAAGACCAATCAAACTTCCACCTAGACACCTTCTCAGTGGGTCTTAGCAGCCCAGGCATAATTAGTAAGCGTGGTGGGTTCAGCGCTCAGATGGAGACTCAGCTGGAAGTTAAAGGGAAGAATGACAAGGAACTTGAT